>NC_141552.1:29505000-29740000 GCF_021556685.1 Rattus norvegicus
GCCCTGAGACACCTTAGGACAGCTTCATTTCACCCACAGAGTCTGTCTGGGGCTTCCCTTAATCTAACGCACCAACCTGTCTTCCGAGAGCATCATTTTATAAGGTGTCTGCTTTCACTCTCATCCATTGGGATCGTTTCTGATGGAGAGTGAGAATGTTCTCGGTAAGAGGAATCCTGTAGGCAGCACTGTTTCTGAAAAGGAATTTAATAGCAACCACTAAGCCCTCAATTAGAGCCAAGTCATAAGGATTTGCCACTAATCTACAAAGGAGGCCAAGCTCCTTGGTTTAAAAAAAAAAGAACAGAAACAAAAAACCTGCCTGGTGTTTGCCTATCTCAAACATATCCTGGGTATCTGGAATGAGCTTCCTTCTCGGATTCAGGTATTGGAAATGCTATGCGATTAGACTAAAACAATCATTTTTATATCTATTGTTGATTGTTTTCTCTGTGCCAGATCCTCAGAGGCACTGACCTCTACATGGACCTGGCAAATGGAACTTCTGATTGACTGAAACATACACGATGTTGCCAGAGGACCGTAGAGTTAAAATCAACCATACGTATGGGGTAAAAGAGAAGGCCACTCCTAGCCACTTGTTCAGGTAAGCCAGGCTTGTCCCGTGGAATGTCAAACTCCAAGCTCCACTGACTCCTGTGTAGTTTGTAGGGTTCCTCCTAGCCTCTGGTTGCAATTCTGTGAAACCAGCATGAGGCTTCTGAAGGGAATTGTCTGGGAGAGCACCTGACTTGCTCCTAGGCTGGTGATTTAATGAACACAACACTGTAGTTCTCTCTCTCTCTCTCTCTCTCTCTCTCTCTCTCTCTCTCTCTGTCTCTGTCTCTCTCTGGTGTGTGTGTGTGTGTGTGTGTGTGTGTGTGTGCGCTTGTCTTGTGTGTGTGTGTGTGTGTGTTCTGAAAGCATGTGTTGCTGGTCATATATGGGAAGGTATATATGAAGGGCTGTGCTTGTACTTTTCATAAACGACTCTGGGTGCCGCTTTATGTCATCTACCTTTTTTTTTTTTTTTTTTTTTTTTTTTGAGCCACAATCTTTCACTGACGTGGAGCATTCAAGAACGAACTGGAGAGATGGCTCAGTGGTTAAGAACACTGGCTGCTCTTCCAGAGGTCTTGAATTCAATTCCCAGCAACCACATGCCGGTTCACAACCAATTATAATGGAATCTGATGCCCTCTTCTGTCATGCAGGCATGCATGCAAATAGAGCATTCATATCCATAAACACACACACACACACACACACACACACACACACACACACACACACAAGAGTAAGCCCTTAGCTTTTGGTAGCAGCTACTTTTATCAAACAACCTCCCTCTCCCAAGGTGGACCTTCTTTACGTAAAACTGGCCCTCACCCTGGACCCTCTAGTGAGCCTCTCGTGGCTCTTTGCTTCTTCAGAGTAGTCAACCTTTCACGGTTCCCATGGGCCTCTGTGGTCTCTTCAGAGGAAGTGTGAGCAGTGATCAGATCTGAGCTGTTCCTTTGGCCCAGCGAGATGATTTCTGGAGGCAAGACACCTGGTTGGCCTCGAGTGGTGATTAATTTTATGTGTTTAGGGTACAATCATCAGTTAGAACAAAAAGGTGGAGGGCCTGTGATGATAGATGATGGGCAGGAAGGAGGTGCCCGTGGAGCTCTCCGACACCACCGGCTCCTTTGATCACCAGCAGAAGCCCAGGAATAACTGTGTCGCATCTGCCAAGATTAAACGGATGCCACAGGCCTCGCAGAATGCTATTCGCCAAACAGCTGGAGGACCACAATGCAGCAGCATCTGGAGGCGAGAAGGGTTTTTTTTTTCTTTTTTCTTTTTTAATATATGTGTCTTCAGAAACAACACAAATCAATCTCTAGATGGCATTTATGCTATGTTTGGTAAGAGGCAGGTGAGTGTGGTGGATCCTGTGGCATGCTGCCCACTCCCCACCCCGAGTTCAACTCTCCATTCCACTCTGGAGCTGCTCACGCTGCTAACTGATCACGGGTGCTCCTGTTCTGCCGCAGGTCGGCGTGGCCTTTCTCTGGGAAGTTCCTGTCTGAAGACTGATCAGAAATCAAGACAGGAAAGCAAGCCTTCTGGTTTCGTTGTGTGAATACTTTGGGCATCCTGAGATCTGTTTCACGGGGTGTCTGGATTGTTTCTAAGAGCATCCTCTATGCACAGACCTCCCTCACAGGGTCTATTCCAGAAAACCCAACTGAAGGCAATGACGATCTGTATGGGAAAGAATATGGTCTCGGGATGACAGAGGAGCTTCTTGTCCTCTAAACGCATATTCATGTCAGGAGTGAGAGCCCAAGTGGCACAGATGGAGTCATACAACAGTTTCTGCTCCTCTGGCTGAAGCTTGACTCGGCAAACGGGGACATTACTGAGCAATGACTAATCAGAAAAATGATGTATGGATTAAAAGAGCATTCCTAAAGCATTGTTACTCAATCAAAGAGATTTGGAAAAGGAATTCTTGCACCAAGCAGAGGAGAAAATAAAATGCCCCTTTTGTACTCCAATTAGCAAACAATAATTTGGGAAATTGGAAGCAAATGTTTTTCTTTTTATCACGTGAATTCCATAGTTCTTTGCCCAATGCTGATCCCTGCAGGGTAGAAAAAACCAAATCGGAAGAACCTGAGAGCTCTCCACCCAAGAAGCCTAGAGATTAAAGCTCTGGGGACTAAGGTTGTGTCCCAGGGACCAGCACTCACATCTGTGCCCTGTCCTGAGGAATGTAATCTTTTCCTGGAAAAGCATTGCCTAACCATCATGCAAAAAGGAGCTCTCTGGCAACTCCACCATTGCCTGGGCTTTCTTGGTTAAATGTAGGCAGGATCCCTAATTTGCCTCTCCTGGGTCAAGGATTGGCGTTGTATTTTGAGAAACTACTGAGAGATGACAAACCCAGGCTGGATTTTCCATGAGCACAGCATTCTCCCAAATGGAAAGAACATCTTGTTTTTAAAGAGCAGAGCACCTAAGCTTCAAGGGAAAGGCTTAGGTCTTAAGAACAGAAAACCAGCACCTCTAATGGACCTGGTCACATCTGAACACTATCTACCTTTCCAGGAAGAAATGCCAGTAGCATGGCCATCCTGGGAGACCAACTTCTACTCTGTCTCACGTAGCCCTCACAGACTTTCCAGGAGACCGAAAGGAGCTGCTCTGGAAGGAGTGTGCCCCTCTATTTGCATAGAATGGAGAGACTTGATTTCATGCTTTGTGTGTGTGTGTGCGCGTGTGCGCGTGCGTGCGTGCGTGCGTGTGTGTGTGTGTGTGTGTGTGTGTGTGCTTTGCAGCTGGCAGGGTTTGAGTAACTGACTGTCTTGTTTATACAGATGATGGTAGCAATGGTGATCGCCATGGTATTTTATATGAAACGAGTTATTTATTCCTCACGCTGTTTTTACAAGGTAAGGGTTATAATTATCCTGTTTTATAGATGAGCATTCTGAGACTCAAGATTAAAATCACTTGACCAATGTCAGGCAGTCTCTGAGGGTGGAATCAAGCTGGGGCCTTCTTGCCTGTACTGGAAGGGATGGGGAGAACACTGGTGTGGTGCTTTAAAATGTTAACTCCTGGAGGCTGGACAGGCGGCTCAGTGGTTAGAGCACTGACTGCTCTTCCAGAGGTCCTGAGTTCAAATCCCAGCAACCACATGGTGGCTCACAACCATCGGTAATGGGATCCGATGCCCTCTTCTGGTGTGTCTGCAGACAGCTGCAGTGTACTTATATGTAATAAATAAATAAATCTTTAAAAAAAATAAAAAATAAAATGTTAACCCCTTAGATGACAGGAAGCTAATGGGGATGGGGCATGCTGGAAAGAGGAACTAGATCTTAGGTCCCAGAGAGATTAGTGACAGTGTCTGAAAAAGCATTCATTCCGTGCACATTTACACAGAACACTCTACTATATGTCCTGGTTGGAGACAAAAACTGGCCATGGCCCTGATCCTCGGGTGAGCACTGTGTTGTTGGTAGAGGATCCTGCCCACTTCATGCCCTCCATGTTCAGGGGCTCGTGAGCCGGCTGATGCCCTGCAAGCCTTCCGAGGAGGCAGTAGGTTGAGGCATGTGCATTTTTTTCTTTTCCAGGCTAGTAAGCGGTTTCCATAGATTGGATCCTGGTAAGCATAGTCGCTCAGAATCCCTGGGAAACAAACAGTGAGCTAAAGGAGCATAGTGAATTCTTCATTTCCCCAGTTGCCTCATTCCCACAGGAGGGATGGCCCCTGTGGATGGTTAGTTCCTACCTCACTTCTGCTCCTTCCTGAAACAGACTATCTCTATTCTTTGAATACAAGGGAAAAAAGGTCACTTCTGTTCATGCGCTGTATAACTCATGCATTGCAGAGGGTCCTGAGAGCTGTGCTTCCTACTCTGATTGGTTGGGAACTTTGTCCTCCTTGTGGGAATCACAGGGCTGTTGGAATCACCCCACGAGCATGGCCTGCTCATGGAGCTTGAGGGCCAACAGCTCAAGGCAGGTATTAATACCTGGCCTTGCACAAGCTTCAGTTTTACCGCCATGATAACCTGCCATTTTTGTTAGCATGTCCCGTGACCCGAATCTGTGATCATTAAGAAGTTTCTAGAGTTAGATGGATGTTATAAACATCAGTCTCCTTCACTAAAAGTGTCTACTTTCCATCAGGTAGACACTTTGACCTTTGCTGAACATCATTAAGAAGGAAAGAATAAGCTAATCTTTTGCCCAAAGATGCCTGACCTTCTAGAGGAACAGGACCCAGTGTGCAGAACCATCCTTCATTGAGGTTCAAGTGCAGGAGGCAGGTGGTCTGTGTATCCAAGCAGGTGACTTTGGGAAGCTCCGAGTCATGGCTAGAGCAGCATGGGATTAGGCACGATGAGTTGAAGGAGGTGAGCCTCATGAAGCACCACTCACATCGTAACCCACCAGCTTCATCTCTGATGCCTGCCGATGCCGGCCCACAGTGTGTCTGTGGGATCCAGTCAGCCAGAGGCCTGTCTGTCCCTCTACTCACCCACGGTGGTTTGTCAGATGTTGTGGGTGAGATCCTTCTGTGAACAAGGTCGACGGCAATGAAGGAAACATCAAAACTTCCTAATATCGGGGCACTGATATATCCTCCTTGAAAAGCTAGAAGACAAATCTAATACACACGGTAAGTAAAACACACGGTCAATAAGGGTGTGGCAACTCCTAAAGAAAGGAAATAATCAGGAAGAACAGAGAGACAGGATGTATGTGGGTGGTATATGCTGAATCTTAATTCTGGGAAGAGGCCGAGAGGGGGAATAGCAATCGGTTTTGTTTCTGTTCTCTCTTCTGAGAAAGGCAGGAAAAAAGCCTCGCTGCTGGCCAGGGCAGCCCAAAGCTGATGCTCCCCTGCAGCCTCTTCTGTGCTTTGTATCTGGACATTATTGCAATACAAATTCACGCTGGGCCTGAAGAAGCTGTGAACTCCACCCAGATCAAGGAACCGGCCTTTCCTCAGTAGGCGCGTCAAGCAGGTGGAAGTGTGCTGCAGCGGGATTTGTGACAGCCGTTAAGCAGGGAGAGTTGCAGATAGCTTGCAGAATATAACAATAAATATAATAAAGCAATACAATCGAATAGAGGCAATACTGGATAAATGGAAATGATATGGTACAATTATTTAAAAAGCAGTAGCGTCTTCTATTCACACTAAAGCAGGAGAGCTTAACAAAATTAGCAAAGACCTAATATTCAGCCTAATTGCTGACTGACTCATATATTCCTTCCCTGGTTTGTGTCCTATGACAGGGGCTCACTGCTACAGGCTGGGCCCAGTGGTTCCTAGAAGCATTTAGCTTCTGGAGATAGAACATTAGAGAAAGGAAAAGAGCACCTCTCTTTTCCTCTCTCCCTCTCTCCCTCTCTCCCTTTTTCTCCCTCTCTCCCTCTCTCCCTCCCTTTCTTCCTCTCCCTTTCTCCCTCCCTTTCTCCCCCTCTCCCTCTCCCTCTCCCCTCTCCCCCTCTCCCCTTTTCCCTCCCCCTCTTCCTCCTCTTTCCTCTTTCTCTCTCTCCTTTCCCTGCCTCACAGGGCAGGTCTGTCTGAGGCCACAGCTCTACCTCAACAGAGTGTCAAAGTGCAGCCTCTTCACCTCCAGCTGAGCAGTTCCATTTCAGCCGCTTAGTACATCCGTCCTGGCTTCACTGGCCTCTGCTGGGTGCTGGCTCCTGAGTTGACACCAGGGCCTGTTCTAAGAGTTTTAGTAGGAGCTACTGTGTTTTGACTTAGCTAACTGAAATGGTTTTGTCTCTCTCACTAAACTCTGGTGTGAATGTGGACTAGCTTCTGGAGAGCCCATACTGAGCAGTGGGAGTTGTGTTTATAAAGTGTCCAGGTAATCCTTGTAAACCAGCAACAGTAACATGCATGAAACATAGGGCATCCTATGTTATGAATTACTGTTCTATTAGCCTAGTTCCATTGGCTGTTCGTAATCCCTGTTACCATCCTTCACTAAAGGACCCATTTCTGCTCCCTGATTACTGTCTCTAGATAGTCTAGCCCTTGGCTTCTTGGTTCCAAGAATGAGACTGGTGCATCGGTTCATTGCCCATATTTGAGGGCGCACTCCATGACTGTATGTGGAGCCCCGGACCTTGTGGCCTACTAAATATGAGTGTGTTTGCTTCGGATTTTTGTTTAAAAAATGTTAATCTGACTTTCATCTTGGATCCTCTGATGTGAGAAGGCAGCCATTCATACCTAGGAGAACCTAGGATTGTCCTTTGTCCTAATAACTCATTGTATAGGGACATCCTAGACACTCAGCCAGACACCTAGCATAGCAGACATTTGTCACGATTGTTTTGGTCAGTATTCTACTGCTGTGAAGAGATACTATAACCATGGCGACTCTTATGAAGGAAACATTTAATTGGTGCTGGCTTACAGCTTGGAGGTTTGGTCCACTATTGTCACAGTGGGAAGCATGAAAGCAGGCAGACTTGCTACTCGAGCAGTAGGTCAGAGTTCTACGCTACTCGAGCAGTAGGTCAGAGTTCTACATCTGAATCGGCAGGCTTCAGGAAGAGCGACTGGGCTTGAGCATCTGAGACCTCAAAGCCTACCCCCAGTGACCATGACCACACCTACACTAATGCCACTCCCTGTGAATCTATGGGGAACATTTTAATTCAAACTACCACAATTATGTAAACTCCATAGTCAGCCATTTGTCACATAGAAGGTCCTCAATAAACGGATGTTGAAGCAAGGCAGAGAGGTGTCCCTTTCTGAGCACCTTTCGTGTGAAACCAGTCTCTTTTCTCCTCTCTATTCCTTTTAAAGCAACATCATAAAAAATAAAACAATCTGTAAAGGTGAAAGGAGCTGATCTGAGGTTCCAGCAGCCCCTGCAAGATTGGCTCCTTTCAGAGCCTGTCCCAGGAGTGAGCACAAAATACGAACGTTAAATACAGGACTCCAGGACTGTAAACTGTTTATGTGTGTGCCGAGGAAAACCCGCTCATCGCCCGGGCAGGCCACTCATGCCCATAGTTATTTTCCTTCCTTGCAGATGTCACACAGTTATAGTCCTCTGTGGGTGGCAGTGTGAGTCCTGCCTGGGTGACGACAGCCCTGAAGGAGAAGCCAGCCAGGGTGGGGTGACTGCCTGCTACCATCAATGTTCAATGAATGAATGCTATAATTTTACCCAACACCTAGTTCACGTGCCTGGCCACCACCTCCTGGGCTGCTATGGAGTTTGCAAAGCCAGAAATCAAATGTCAGGAGAAGTATGGCCAGGCTGGCAGGAGGGCTGGCTTGGGGACCTTTACCTGCTGAGCTCCCAGCTGGTGCTGCAGCAATCCGAGGGTTCCTGGAATTCGCCTCATGTTGGGTGGCAGGAAGATTGATAGAAGGGAGAGGGTCTGCACACACTGTCCCAGAGGCCTCTCTACAGAGCACAGCATAAAGCATCTGAAGAATGTGGAGACAAGGAACAGCCTGGAGAGAAGCAGATCTGGCTTGGAACCAGGGACCCATGGAACTGCTGTGTGCTCATCTAGGGTATGAGAGGGTGGTGACACCTAGACTTCATAGGCTGCTTTGGGGGACTGAATGAGAGAGTTCAATTGCATCCCTAGCAGAGTCCCTGGCATGTGGTGACCCCACAATGAACGAGTGATGGTTGCACCAATTGGAATCGTGTTGCAGTCTGGGCTCTGCTGCAGCTGTCTGTGGATGGTGGGCCGAGCTGGCCCTCTGGAACTCTCGACACAGACTTACACTTCCACACTCCATCCATTTGGATGGTGTTGTCCTTTTAACAGAAAGAGGTGTTACTTTGGACAGGTAACACCACTGGCCACTCCCCCATTTCCAACATGGTATGATCCCCCACTTTCCCGAAGCCCTA
The DNA here is from genome assembly GCF_021556685.1 of Rattus norvegicus. NCBI lineage: Eukaryota > Metazoa > Chordata > Mammalia > Rodentia > Muridae > Rattus > Rattus norvegicus. The sequence goes on from NC_141552.1 coordinate 29,513,415, forward strand.
TTTTGTCCCCATACAGCAGAAATAGTAGTTGTTGCCTTTCGGGGTCTATGTGAGTTTCTGTGGAGATAGTGGATATAAGTTCTGTGGTGCTGTAAGCACCCAGTGGACATTGGCTATGAATTTTCACAATGATCAACATGGTCCTTGACCATGGATGTCTGGTGGGACCCCATAAAACAACTTTTATTTGAAAGAGAGATCACCCAAAGGAGTCCCACAGCCTCAGGACAGGCCACACCAGACCACAGATTCAATATTCTCATATTCCCAGGCTGTCAGGATAAATCTCCATGAAGAAAAGAATAGGACCATGTTACTTCCATTTAAAGGGGGAACCCCAGGCCCTTGTCACATCTCTATGACTGCCAGCCAGGTCAGATCCAAACCAACTGAAACGGAGGTTGGGATGTTAGAGATGGAGCTCAGCACTGAGTGCTTGGCCAGTCAGTGCAAGGTCCTGATCATCACCAGGAAAAAGAGATAGGAAGGAGAGTAATGGGAGGGAGAAAGGGAAAGATGCTGAGAGTCACGCATGCGCACACACACACACACACACACACACTCACACACACACTCACACACACACTCACACACTCACATACACATTCACACACTCACACACACTTACACACACATATACACACATATGCACACACACGCTCACACTCATATACATTCACACACACTCATACATACTCACACACACATTTACATACACATATACACACACTCACACTCATATACACACACATACATACACACAGACACTCACACAGACACACACTCACACACACTCACTCACTCACACACACTCATACATACTCACACACACATTTACATACACATATACACACATATACACACACTCACACTCATATACACACATACATACACACAGACACTCACACAGACACACACTCACACACGCTCACTCACTCACACACACTCACTCACACACACACACATGTGCACGCATCCATGCATGCATACTGACAGATACACACACAGAGGGTAGGGGTGAGGGACTGAGGTGGAGAAATCCAAAACCTTGAAGCCTGGAGGTCTTTTTCCTATGCTAGTAGATCTCAGCCACCCTAGAGGAAGGAGGCAATGTTTGGAGATTATTTTGGTGTTTCTATGGCACATGGACACTGCTGGTATCCAGTGGTCAGAGGCTAGAAAAGTTGTGGCAGGTCCTACAGGGCAGAGCATGCCTTGAGATTGTGGCGCAGCCATCCTCACATAGCAGCAGACTTGCCTGGTTGCTTTTGCCCATCTGTGTGCCTTGACCAGTGGGGCTTAGGGAACTGCAGGAGGGACATAGACGCAATCCACAGAGGACGGAGAGATATATCCAAACACAGGTGTTCACCTCCTAGAACCTAAACATAGAAGCTGGGTGTTGATGATCCGTTCTGGTCTAAGCAATGCTCTGGTGCTATCTGGCATCATGCTTGGTATTGTTGGTCTCGTCTGAGTCCCAGCTCCGTCGCTGGTACATAGGAAGGCTCACCCTACAGATCTGGGATGGCTCTGCGTCTTGCATTGTCCAGTTACACGTTGAGCCAAGGGAGTATCTGTCGCTTCTGGAGATACTTCATGAGGCAGAACAAGCATATCCATGCTTCCACTTCCCCAGCTTGAGAAGGAGGGGAGGAGATGAGAAAAAACAAAACAAAACAAAACAAAATGCAAGATTTAAAAAAGTCATGGGACCTGCATCCCATGTCCCCAAGAAAAGGTGGCACAAGGCAAACCCAGCACACTGTAAGACATGGAGCATGGGCAAGAAGTAATTTTCATTGGCTCAAGCCATAACGCATAGGCCTTCTTCACAGAAAAGCTTTGTGGGCCGAATCCTGGACAATGCCATTCCAGTCCTTGAATGTCATGGTTTCATGAGGGAACCTGGATTTCTCAGTCACCAGGGGAACAATAAGTTCAGGGGATTCTGAAATTCACAACGTCAGAGGTGGGGCTTCTGCATTCAGTTTGTCCTGGCAACACAAACCCCACTCCATGAGTTTGTTCTGTTTTCTTAGCTACTGGGGGATCTGGGTTTGTAAGCCCTGAAACAATTAGCTTTACTCAGTATTTAACAAATACTGAGATGGTATTTCCCGTGTTGAGCCTGGAGAGGGGTGAGATGGAGTAGACCAGTGGAGAGAGCGGAAAGAGGGCAAGGAGAAGCAAAGGAACCGGTGAGCCGGTGAGCCGGTGAGCCGAGCTTCAGTGGCTACTCCTCACTCCCAAGAGAGGGGCAGAGCTGCGACTGTAATCTCAAACTCAGCAAAGAGTGGCTAGAGGATTGCCCAGGTAACAGTGTGATTTCTGGGATAGCCTGGACTACATGGTGACACCCTGTATTAAACAAAAATAAAAATGAGTTACATTATATCTTATATTTTCCACAAATAAGAAAGAATGAATGGTTACTGTTGTCATTTTCAGTGACAAATAAGTTTCTACACATCAAAAGATAACTAAAAACCACGAATCTGTTAGAATTTAGGAAGAATATACAAAGTATGAACTGTTTTTTTTTTTAAGCAATTAAAAATATTTTATGTGTTAGAATGTTTGTGCACTTCATGCATGCACTGCTTACGATGGCCAGAAGAGGGCGTTAGAGTCCCCCTTGGAACTGGAGTACATTTGGTTGTGAGCGGCGGCGTGGGTTCTGAACATGAGCTTTCTGTGCAAGAGCAGCCAAACCTCTTAACCGTGGAGATGTCTCCCCAGACCCCGACTGCTATCTTATAGCTGTGTTTAACAGTGTTGTTGGGAAAGTACATTGAAGAAGAAGCTAGTAAATTCTCAGGCAGATTTTGGAGAAAATACAACAGACAGAGAAGAGTCTCTCCAGCCTGCAAAATTACTCTCAAAGTCAGGAATGACGTCAGGGCACCGCCATAAAACCCTTGTTAAGGACATGGAAAGTTTGAAAGTTGCTTAAAGCTGGTAAGCTTTTTTAGCCAGGCCAAACTAGGCTGTAAAAACTCAGTTCTAAAACAAGCTTCAGGGATTGTGGACACAGCTTTTGGAGCATGAAATACGTGCTCTTAAGAGTCATAGCTAACCCACACGAGACTCAGGAAAATTCTGTGGGAAGAAGCGTCACCTCTGTGGATCCTGAGTGACAGGAACCATCCAGAACAAAAGGGGCCTTTGAGCCCTCCCAGTTTTAAGAGCAGTGAGAGACTATTCCATTGGGTAAGACATCATGAGAACTTGCCATGAGGGCTGGCCAGTCAGAGTAAGAGCGGCCCAGGCAGAACATGGCAAGTCATATCTTGGGGTTATTGACAGGGAAGTAGACAAAATAGCATAGGGGGTTGTTATCTGCCCTGCTCCAGTACCGTCTAAGGCTTATTAGAGATATAAAAGTTTTGCGTGTTTTTATCTGAGAACAGAATGATCTAGGGTGGGGTAGAAACATCTGATTGAGATTAAATATTAACACAACAGTGAGCATGTGGTGGGGGCACCAGCTATGTAGAAGCCTGTTCTAGAGAAGATCATCCAAAGTGAGGCCTACAAGCTCAGGACAGGTCAACAGGATCCTGGACTCTACATTCCCACATTTCCAGTCTAGACAGACAAAGTTCCATGAGGACAAGACGATTGTTCATCTTTCTTCTGTGTGAAAGAAAGGGTCTCAAGATCCCCGTCTTTCTCCATGGCCATGGCTCACCCAACCTGGGAAGGTCAGGGCCTGGCCAATCTGAATTGAAGCTAGAGGTGGTAGGGATGAAGCTCAGGGTTTGTTTGTTTGTTTGTTTGTTTGTTTGTTTGTTTCGCAGTATTGGGGATCCAGCTTATGTCCTCAAGCACTGAGAAGTAAGAGCTCTACCACTCAGCTATATAGCAAGTCCTCTTTTTACTTCGAATCACGAGATAAGAGGCTCAGTAAATTGCCGAGGTTGGCTGCAATTTGGAATTTTTTTTTTTTTTTTTTTTTTTTTTTTTTTTTTTGCCTCTTGAAGGAAGGAGGATCACTGCCCTTTACCTCAAGGTGCAGCAAGACCTGATTCCTGTGAGGATGGAAGGACCTCAAAGAGGGCAAATCAAAAGCTCCAGGAACTGAGGTAAAAGCTGAGAGTAAAATGGATCATGGGCAGTCTTCTAGGAAAAAACAAAAAAACGGGCCCTGAGGAGGGTGCTGCCAACTTCTGTAGGGTGGGGAGTGCTCAGAGGATTCCCTTGATGGAAGGGTCTACCAGGACCCCTCTACCACGTTTTTTGCATGGCATTTTGAGAGCGTGACCTCACACAAGTGTTTCTCTGACTTTGCACACTTCTGAAGAACTTTTTCTTGGGAGCTTCGTCTCCCTCTGGACTCAATATTGTCACATTTTCTAAGTGGGTGGAGAAATGGCACTCTGCAAGCTGAAAGGGAGGCCACTGTGGTGAGCTCCGGAGGGCTGCGTTGGGTGTTTTTGAAGATGGCTGTAAAGTTCTCTCAACCTCAGGGTCTTCTCATAAGCCAGGCTCCTCCCGAACCCAGAGAGAAGTACCTGAGTACCTTGTTAGTTCCTTTGCCCTGTAATGTGTGGCGAAGGACGACTTGTCACCTCTTCGTAGCTTCTGAAACTTTGAGCTTTACCCAGACCCCAGAACTACTCCTGCCTGTCATTCACAATGATGAAAACTTCCGGTGCCCGGCGCAATGAGAACTTCGGGTGCCTTGAGAAACCAACCACTGATACAAAGTCCTCTATGGTCACACAATGAAAGATGGTGGCTCTATAACCACGAGGTTGGGGTGAATGAATTGAGTTCTAGAGTAGCGGATGCTAGCATCAGGGGTGGTGCGGTGGTGCACAGGATGAAATATCTCCCAGCTTACTCTAAGTTAAAGCTGACAGAACGCCACACCCAGTCCAACACATTTCCCGACAGGCATTGCAGCACCTCCCCAACATGTATGCTGAGAACTGATCAGGGATCCATACCTGCTCAGTGCTTTTCCTTTGCCAAATTGACATCTTATTTCTTGGAGGTAAAAAATTACCAAGGAGCCAGAGTCAAGAGAAGGTCTGCTCCCCTTTCTCGATTCCCAGAGGAAGGTTTTATTATTATGCTTTTTCTTTTTTTTAAAGTTGGTGACACTGTGCCAGATGTGGCCCTCAAGAAAAGCTCTCTTGAAACCCCCACTTTGCAGGTGACAAGGCTGAGAATCTCTAAAATCACACAGCTGAGTTGAAGTCACTCAAGGAGGAAATGAGGATCAGCAACAGGAAGTCTTTCTGGCTTCAGAAGCAAGCCGCCATTTCCGCGTCCTGAACGGCCTCCTTTGGGACGGGTGAGCTATGCTTGCTCACGAAGCTCTTGAGCTTTGCCAAGTGTTTGAAAAGTTCAGTAACAGTAGGTGAACTGGGCCGGAAGAGGCGGGGCTAAGGTGACAGACAGCAGGAAGTGGAGGAGCACATAATTCTAAACGAAGCAAGAAAAGCAAAACTCAGTAGGGGCCAAATTTGTGCTTAGCCTGTGCTACAAAGTCATTACTTGGTTCCACAAGAAGGCTTGCCAAGGAATTTACCCAGGGTCATACAACCAGTGACCAGCACAGAGTCTCAAACCTAGTTCCAAGCCCACATAAGAGGCAATGCCACCACCCGAGCGTCTATATTTTAGGACAAAAATACAGTCTCTTTGCCTGTACTTCTCTAAGGTTGGAGCTCAGAGCTCTTAGCAGCTGTGTCTGGGCCACCATAGCTACCGTCAGCTGATGAAGTTGGCCTGAATATTAAAACCGGTTCTTCGTAAAGGAAAGGTGCCGCCATCTTGTAGCCTTGAGCCCTCTGGGACAGTGCACCCAAGAGGGTACTCTGTAGTCTCCCTGGGTTTGTTTCCCTCCTTCCGTGCACAATCCTCCCCCAACAGAGGCATGGCCCATGGTGCTGATATTCCAATATTTAATATTTGTAAGGGGACAATGGTAACTCCTACCTTCAGGGAGAGCTGCATTCTGGGAAGAAAAAGGTCACACAGAGGTTTCTCCTAAATAAACGTGTGTGTTTTCTAAATTTAGAAATAAGCTAGAGATTGTTTGGAGAAGGAAAACAACACATTTCCCCCCACCAACCTCCAGTGTCTATTTATTAAAGTCTGAACAAATTCATCTGGGGTGAAACTCAACAAATACTGAGCTTGGCCACCCCTCCCCCACCAGGAGGCCTGGGCATAGTTTAAAGGGTATTTAGAACCACTTGTCTATGAAGCCCAATAGAGGTCCTTTCCCTTCCCAGATGACCCCAGGAGTTCTTACCCAGGATTCCCTGCCAGTCCCGCTCCAACATGCCTGTTAGAAATGAGAGAAAAATCTGTTAGAGACAAACCATGAAAGTTGCAAGACATACTTTTGCTCTTAGTGGTAGCAATTAATGTGTAATGAGTCATTGCCAAAACAAGTTGCTTGTTTCAAAGCAACTCAAGGGGTCTATTTCGTTTTGTAGCCCATTCATTAAGAAGCTGAGTCATCCGGAGCAGCAATTGAAACCCGGTGGAGGAATGACCATTCTCCCCACTCAAGCTGAGTTCTGAGGTTTATTCATTCCCTGGCCATTGGAGGAGAGCTGGAGAGTACATCAATTTAATATTTTACTCCAAGGCAGAGGGCCTTTTGAGGGAGGAGCGACTAAAATCACAAGTTAGAACTGGTATCGCTGGCAAGAGTTTGTAAGGTCACTGCAGTGTCGTCCACCCTCACAGATGACAGTTCCAGAAAAAAAAAATAGCGGTTCTAAAAGGGAAAACGCCGGTTGTTGTCTTGTCAAACACAAAGCTAACCATTGTGTCTTGCGTGAACACACTGTGGCTTCCACCAATTTTACAAGCACATTTCCCCTTGGGCAGGGCATGTCCAGTCTCCCCCACCCAACCACCCACCCCATGACATCCTTCTATTGACATACCCTCAGCCCCAAGGGAGGAGAAATCCACCCAGATATTTGTAGCTCTGAAATTTCATTTGCGTCATCTGTGCCCAAGATGGGTCATTATTTTAGACTCTAACCACATCCTGCAAAATGAAAACAGCGAGGAGACCTTTGACCAGAAGCTGGAGAGGAGGTGGGACAAAGCAGGGGACTGGAAACAGGGAGGTGGGAGGTGTTAAAAGCCTCAGGGGCTCTGGAGTCTAGAAACAAACTCCCTGGAGAGCAATGTACTGATCACCTCTTCTTGGCTAAGTGTGGTACCCTGGATTACTATAAGTAACTTATAATAGAAATTTTATTAGCGGCAGTAATTTTTTATGATAATTAGAGTAATCAGCAGCCCATAAAATGCGAAGATATATAGTTATATCTTTTATATGGAAAAGTGTCTCTTCTAACTATAGAAAGACCATAAATGGCTGAAGCAGCTTTATGAGCAATTCTGGCTTTTATGCTGGCTGTTTGGTGTTCCCTTCCTTATTAACACCCTTCATTGCACTGGCAGTAAACATTTGACGACAAAGTCAAAGTGTGCTTGGTGAGATCGGTGAGATCGAAAGCTGCAGATGGGGCTACAAAGAACCTGCTTCACTCCACCCCCCCTCTCACTCCCCTCCCCCTTTCCCTCTCCTCCCCCTTTCCCTCCCCTCCCCTCTCCCTCCTTTCCTTTCCCATCCTGGTCCTGAGGCTTCTTAAAGAAGAGGTTGTTAACAAGCACACCCCCCAACACAGGGGGCTTTCTGAATGCCTAGAGGAATGTCCAGAAAGCCTTGGGAGAAGGCTCCTGTCTACCCCAACCCCAAACACACACACTAACAACAGGGCATTGTGCTATCTGTTGTAATAAACAAGGCTGGCCGGCAGCAGCTGCAGGGTGTTGAGGTGAACTTGGCTCTCTTCTGTGAGTAGGATGCCTGGACTGAGACACTCTTTTCCCCCCAGAGGTGATTTAGACAACTTGGTTCTTTCTCCTATCTCTACCATTCCTTGGGGACTCATAACAATCTCCGTCCATTTGTCAAATGCACATCAGCAGCCTGGGTGACGTGCTCTGTTGAAGAGAACTTTCCACCTGCTGTAGCCTGAGTACTGGGCGTGGCAGCTCATTTGATCTGCACTCTCTGGAAAGGGAAGCCGGAAGGGGCTGGGTACCTAATGCATTCTGGTCCATGAGATCAGGCCTGGATTGTATTTCATGGGTATGAGTGTTTTGACTGAATGCATCTCAGTGTACCACATGCATGTCTGCTGCTCATAGAGACCAGAGGAGAGAACTGGAGCTATGAACGGTTGCGAGCTGCCACATGGGTGCTGGGAATCAAACCTGAGTCTTCTACAAGAGCAAGAGGTGTCCTCACACTGCGCCTCCTCTCCAGCCCGTATTTACACATTGTTTATTTGTGCCCTCAAATATACCTGCTCTCGTGTCACCATGCCTGAAAGGCACGTGGCTGCAATCATTGTTTTAGGTTCAGGTGACAGTGCGGAAAGAATTTTTTAAGTCTGTTCTCAACAGATGATCTTCAAGAAGGGCGTTCTTCAGTCAACAAATGTGACTTGTTGAGCCCCTTGCCTTGGAAAGCCATAGGCAAATGTTCTTTAAAAAAAACACACGTGTGTACATTTGCTGTGGTGTGTGTGTGTGAGTGTGTGTGTGTGTGTGTGTGAGAGAGAGAGAGAGAGAGAGAGAGGGAGGGAGAGAGAGAGAGAGAGAGAGAGAGAGAGAGAGAGAGAGAGAACATGTATACCGACACCCTCAGAGGCTAGAAGAAAGCATTGGCCCTCTGGAGTTCGGAGGCCTACAATAAAGAAACTGGTTCAGCGTCACTTGTCGCTAGGCCTTAAATTTATCTGCGTCTGCAACACGTCCAAGAGTGAGACTGAGAAGAATCTTGACTGGCTAATTGACTAGAAGTCCACTAATTAGGACTCTCAATTAACCAGAATCATATCTCTTTATGATGCATTGTAGAGAGAAAGAGAGGAAGACAAATGACAAGTTGGTAAGTTGATAACATTAAGCTTAAGACAATGAAATGGTAAGGTAACCCCCCCAGAGTGGCAATCATATTATCCTTAGCAAATAAACAGGTTATTGAAAATCTCTTCAAGACACCAAGGAATTGTGAAATACAGGCAAAGACGAAGAATAATCTTTAGGAACTAAAAATAAAAGTTCCTGAAAATGTAACAGTCGTTGAGGAAGTGCAAAACAAAATTAAGAGCAAGATGTGAGATTTTCTATGCTGGTGAGGGATACTAAGAAAAAAGAAATTGTTTATACCCAAGGATTTGGTCATTTCATTTTAAGGATGCAAACCAAAAGAAACCATTTATTAGTGTAGGAGTGTAGCTCAGAGGTGAAACTCCCCTAGAGAGAGTTTGTATGTCAATTTGTTTGCCCTAGTGCTATCCACAATGCTGGCCTGGAAGAAGGTTGCCCAGCTACAGAACACTGCAGCATCCATTCACAGTGGATACCATGCTCAATCTAGAACTGGGTGTGGCAGCCATGCCTTAATCCCAGCATGTGGAGGATGAGAACAGGAGGATCAGAAGTTCGAGGTCTTTTCTGCTCACCAAGGAATTCCAGGCCAGTCTGGGCAACACGAGACCCAGCCTGAAGCAAAACACAAATAAAATGGTGTTTTCCAGGGGTGTTGGTAATAAAGAAACATGCTTCTGACCTAGCAGATGGACAGAAGGACAGAGGACCATATTCTTGGAATTCACTAGAAGCTGTGGATGCGTTGAAATAATAATTAATGATATCAATGATAATAAGTTTGATACTTACCTCAGGGCTTTATGTTCCCAAATGAAAGACACACACACACACACACACACACACACACACACACACACACACACACACAGCCTTTATATTTTGATATTGCTTAAACAGTTCAATAGCTGGGCCACTTCCTAACCTCCATGTGGTTAGTCCCAATTTATTACTTCCTAATTCTATGTATCCTGGCTGCTCTGGACCCAGAGGGCTTCCCAACTGGGCCAGGCTCTCTTGGCTCCTTCACATGGTAGCCAGGCCTCTCTGTCCTGCGCTCTCTCAGCATGGCAGAACTCTTCTTCCTCTCTCCTCCTTGCCCCAAGCCTGGGGAATCTCCCAATCCCTCCTCTGTCTGCTCTGCTCAGCTATTGGTTGTTGACATCTTTATTTACCAATCAGAACCAACTGGGGGCGGGTTCCAAAAGCTCTGCGCAGACATTCAGACACTCTTGTACTAACAGCTTTTGGGGGCACGTAATTAGCATTCACAATACACGCAGCCACATGGATGGAGGAGTGATAGAGAGAGCAAGAAAAAAGACAGCAAACGGACCCAGAACTGAAGAGCGGCTCTTCTAATCTCTAAAGTGAGAAGCTGTGTTGTACCCGACCTTGGATTTTTTTTTTTTTACTTTTTTCTGACCAGCATCTTTACAACCACAAATAGTTGTGGGTTGTTTTTTGTTTTGTTTTGTTTTGTTTTGTTTTTTCACCATAGGAAAAAATAAAGCAAAAACAAATAGATGACAGAAGTTGGGACAAAAAAAAAAAGTAAATAATTCAAAGAAGACATCTTGTGCTGCTGACTCTGGTCACCTTCCTCCCATCTCGTGTCTGGCTGCCTCCTGACAGCTGCTCTTTTAGTTAGAGTGACAATCTAGCACCAGAGTAAGCCTCAGTAACCCAGAAAATGTCCTGTGGATCCACCATACAAACTTCCTGCAAGAGTCCCCAGGGCTACCCCACACTGACCAAAATATGACGTTAGACCAAACAGTATGTTCACAGGGAGGTCTGATGGGGAGAGACTGGAGCACAAATGGCCCTTAATTATCTGACACTATAAATAACAAATCTTATCTTTTAAATCTTTTTCCTTTCTTCCCATCTCCCATTCTTCCAACTTTCTTCTCTCTATCCCCAATCCCCCAGACTCCCTTAAAAACAGTGATCCTGCTTGGACGTGAAGTGCCCAGAGACCCACTATTGCTTCAGGGTAGTACCTTTGGCAAATAATGACATCTTGAAGAGATGAAGCCTTGTCTTAATTAGGGTTCTATTGCTGTGATAAAACACCATGACCAGTTTATTTGGCTAACATTTCCACATCGCTGTTCATCGTTGGAGGAAGTTAGGACAGGAACTCAAGTCGGGCAGGAACCTGGAGGCAGGAGCTGATGTAGATGTTGTGGAAGAATGCTGCTTACTATTGGCTTGCTCCCCATGGCTTGCTCAGCCTGATTTCTTATAGAACCTAGGACTACCATGCAAGGGATATCCAGAATAATACTCTACAGGCCTTAGGGATGGGAAGCCATCAGAAGACTGAATCCACCAACTATATGGAGCTGAACAGATGTGTGTATACCCAAGTGCACACACACACACACACACAGACACCAGACCTTTTGGGCACCATCATAACTGAGAAATAAACCATCATTATGTTGTCATAACCCTGAAGAAGCAGTGTTAGAACAGCCAGCTTTGCCTAGCTACTGTGTCACTTGTCCTTGTGGATAGTCTTCTCAGGGAATCAGTCTTGCAAGGATGATGGATGAGAGGCATTTTGGACTCATCCTAAGACCTGAAGATACTCAGGAATTGGATGTCAGTCACCACCTAGCTCCAGAGTTTCTGAGCTGTGTTGCTGCGGTGACCACAATACCTGGAAGAAACAGCATAGGGCACTGAAGGCTTACCTCAGCTTTGAGTTCTGAAAAGGTGAGGGAGGTGCAGGGGGAACAAGGAGACAGCTCTGTTCCTGACTGCAGGAGTATGTGGAGAGAATGCTCACATCCTGGTGAGTCCAAAAGCAGCCAAGGAGACAGAGATGGCTCCGTCCACTGTAACCTTCATAAGCCAGTCCCTCGTGAACATCTAGGCTGCCCTCCCTCAAGGTCCCATAGACTCCAAATGCTGCCACTCACTGGGAAACAGCATGCAGAACAAGAGTTCGCTGTGGACTTTGAGATCATTTACCCTGAAGCTCAGTTCCCCCCTTTTGGGAATAGAGTATTAAAGACGCCCATCTTGAGGGGTTGTCCTAAAATTTAAACCAATGTGTGGAATTAAGTGCTGAGAACACATCCAGGCCAAGAGGCATGTGAATGTTTCTCATTCCCCTGTGAACAAGACCCAACCCAACCCACCAGCCCAAAAGTAGAGAGAGAAAGCAGAAAGTCCCTTTGTCAGTCTGCAACGATCCCCAACAGGGAGGACTGTACTCATCCCTTCACTCACACATCTGACTTACCCTGGTCCTGAATGCCCAGGATAAACATCGTCAGGCATTCAGGTAGTGAGATAAACTGCCTTCATTTATTCATTCATTCATTCATTCATTCATTCATTCATTCACATGTTCACTTGAAAATACCATAATTCTCACCAGACAGTTAAGCATCATGGGAGATTCTGGGGCCATAGCTGTGGAAGGAGTTAGTGGACTAGTGGGTGATCTACTGGAGTAAAGAGATACATAAAACAAATAGTAGGGCTGTACTGGCTGGTTTTGTGTGTGAACTTGACGCAAACTGGAGTTATCACAGAGAAAGAAGCCTCAGTTGTGGAAACGCCTTCATGAGATCCAGCTGTAAGGCATTTTCTCAACTAGTGATCAAGGAGAAAGGACCCAGCCCATTGCGGGTGGTGCCGTCCCTGGGCTGGTGATCATGGGTTCTATAAGGGGGCAAGCTGAGCAAGCCAGGGGAAGCAAGCCAATAAGAAACATCCCTCCATGGCCTCTGCAACAGCTCCTGCTTCCTGCTCTGCTTGAGTTCCAGTCCTGACTTCCTTTGGTGATGAACAGCAATGCAGAAGTGTGAGCTGAATAAACCCTTTCCTCCCCAACCTGCTTCTTGGTCGTGATGTTTGTGCAGGAATAGGAACTCTGACTAAGGCAAGGGGTAAGAACACCACTCTCTCAGACACTCAACAAATACTGGCATGGGAGTGTGTTAGGTACTATTCCAGGGTGCATCTGTGAGCAAAACAAACAGCTTAAAAGAAAACCAATTCCCCATATTTAAGACACCGCTGTTCCCACTCCTATACTGCTAAGACTTCAAATACATAGAGGATATCTACTTCCCGATAGATGATGGGCTTATCTAATGGGGAACTTGAAGCTGGCTAATGTGATGTGCCTGGTGGGAAGGAACTACCCCTGTAGGGTGGTACAGAAGCCCTCACTGGGTGGGAGATACTTAGGCAGGAGCACGGAAGAAGTGAGGAAAGGCACCGCATTGATTCCAAGGGAAGAGGGAGCCAAGCAGAGAGAACGTCCAAGACAGAAACCTCACAACGGATATTTGCAGGGAGCTGAAGGGCAGCCCAGCCAGGCCAGTGTGCAGAGTGAAGAGAGGCCCTAGCGTGAATATCTGGTGATGCCTGTGGTGTCATGTCATGCTAGTGTGGCTCTTGCTCTGCTTCTGGGTCCAGTCAGGGAACTTGACTTCTGGTAAAGGAACAGGGGGTGTATAGGGTAAGAGTTGGACAGTATGGTTACCCCAAGTATAAGATAGTTGAAGACAAATATTCTCACAGTAGCTCACAGATGGCACATAGTATCTTAGCGTCAGATAAAAGGAGCTGGCTGTCCTGAAGGTCACTGTGGAGAAGAAGTTGGAGACAGCCTGGCCATTTAAACTATTATTCAAGCCCCATGAAAGAACACTCAAGGCTATGCCTATCACTTAGTAGTGTGGAAGAAACTGGAAATTATGAAGGGGCTTAGTGGGGAGGGCCACACTGCAGTACCAGACCCAAGTGCTTCTGTCCACCTTTACTGCTGCAGCAGTGACACATGCCCAGGAGGAGAGGGCCTGCTAAGGGTCACAGGTTGTTCCCAGTCTACTTTGAAGCCGGCTTGCTTTAGAGTGGTTTCATTCAGTTGTGAGATCCTCACACCCTCGGTGGGGCTAAAGCTTAGGAGAGATCAGGATCATGGTAGCAAGGAGACCCTGGGAGTCTGGAAGCCACACTCCCTAGTTTCTTCCTCTTTGCACATCTGACTTCCGACATAATTATTTCAAAGCTAAAAAAAAAAAAAAAAAAAAAAAAAAAGAGTCAGGTATGAGCTTTTGTAAAGGGGTTTTCAGTATGAATTCTATTCATTTTTGAGTAAGAAAGACTACTTAAAATCTTAAGTCATGTGACAAAACCTCCCTACTATGTCATTCCCACTCAGAACTCCCTGTCAGACCACAAGAGTCCTCAATGCCCTCCATGCCTTGTGTGTCCACAGTCAAAGAGAAAGCAAGTTACTATGTGTCCATCTCCCCTCCTCAACACGTGTCTGGCACAAATGTTAACACCTTGCTCCTTTGACTCATCCATAACTCATTGCAAGCATAGACTCCTGGGTCTTGTTTGAGTCCACTGTGTGGGCAGATCATGACTTATTTAACTAGTCCTCCATTGATGGATCCTTGAGTGTTGGCCAATGTTCTACTGTAACAATTGTGGTGGTGGTGAGTAGCTTTATGTATGCAACATGTGTCCATGTCTGAATACACCCGTTGTATGGCTTCTTGGAAGTGGGATCTCTCCCATCCACCAGTGTCCAAACTAGTGATTTTGAAAGATGTTATCAAAGCCCCTTCTTGAAGTTTCTTCTTACTGACCTTCCTACAAAAACAACACACAGTGGCATCTTTTCCTTCCACATCCTCAACTCTGTGTACCCTCCCCTGCTCGTCTCATCCACACAGGTTGTCCTAAACATTTACTCCCTTGTTGTGAAAGTTGACTCAAGTCACTGTCATCTTTGCTGAATTTGAAATCACCAAGGAGACACATCCTTTGGACTGTCTGTGAGGGCATTTTGGAAGGGGCTTTAATTGAAGTCTCATTCGGAGTGTAAGCTGCAGAGACCGAATAAAGAGGAGAAAGGAAGCTGAATACCAGCATTCACCCATCTCTGCTTCCCGACTGTGGGCATTAATATCAGGCGAAGCTTCGTGACCCTGCCAGCCACACATTCTCCCTCACTCAAGTTGGTCCTGTCAGAAGTGCCGTCACAGTGACAGAAATGTAGCTAACACACCTGCCAACCCAATAAAAATCCAATTTATTTAACTTGATTTTCTTTTGGATAGTCAAGTTGTCTCCTCGGAGTAGATTATACTTCCAAGATCTATGCTCTGCTTTTCTGTCCAGTTTTTGGACCTGCAAGGCTGGCTTCTACAGACGATTGCATCATTCAGTTGCCGTTGCCTCTGGCTAAGTGGGCTCAGCCTGTGGGAGGGATGAGGTGGAAGGAGACACCTGCCAGCCCTACTATATTCTTCTGGTATTCCATTAGTTGAGCCAGGCAAGGCTCAACTGTGGTGCAAAGCCTTCAAGGAGAACCTCTCATGTGACTGAACCTCTTACCAGGACCCATAGCCTCACTCTCCGTCCTTGCTTCCTTAGGCCCAAGGGTGACAACACCTTCTTACTGGCACCTTCAAGCTCCCAACCCAGTCCCATCTTACAAGTCAAACTATCACCATCACCACAGCCAAGCCCTTTAAATGAGTCATGTGCTTCCTGAAAGGACCCCCATGGTTGCAAAGTTCTCCTCGAACAGAATACCACAGTCTTTGGTGGGGGGAGTTTGGTGCTAGAGATCAATTGACAAATTGCATGTGTAACCCAAGAGGAAAGGGTGTGTCAAGAACTTCATACGTATTTTCCTGGAACAAAAGGATACACATAATTCCCGCTATTAAGCAGAGATGTAAGTCTGAAACCTTCTACTTGCGGAAGTCCAAAATATTCACATTTTCTCACCGTAGCCACTTTCCCCATAAAACTACATCTGTGGCCACCATCCACCATCCAACTAGGGGCTCCACCCTCCCCCTGTGTCCCAGCACACTTGGAATGGATATGTATCCACATCAGTTGCTGTCAATCACTGCCAACCACATCAAAACACTTCCATGCTTTGGACTCCTATCAAAATAAACTCTAAACTCTGTCAAGGTCATCTGTAGGTTAATTTCATAGTGGCCAGTTGAGCATCTATTTCATGCTGGGATCCGAGGGAGGAAACAAAGACAAACAAAATACTTTGCTTCTTTTAAGTGACCAGAGTGTGGGTAAAATATACAAGACAGTAACCTGATAGCTGACATTTATCTTCAGTTGGATTTTTACAAAGATAAGGATAATTAATGACCTTGCATCAGAAAGATCCATATGTGGAACCAAGAAACCCCAAGCCTCAATAACTTGGGCTTTTCCCTGAAAGAGAAGAGAAGTGAGTCTGGAGCTCGGGAGGTGTGCTGTGTTCCAGGAAATGCTCATGAACATGATTGACCCTGAGTCATTTCCTGCTCCAGCTCTCAGACTTCAAGGGCAAGAAATATTTGCTGGTCTCCAGGAACCACATCAAGGCATTGGCACCAGAAAAGTCATCCCGAGGAGGAGTGTTTGGAGCTCATAGATGACTGGCATGGGTCTGCAGAGTTCTGAGGAAAAGAAAGTGTGACTCAAGTAAATTATACCCGGACGAGTTATAATAGAAGAAGAAAAGCCAGAGGGGAATGTTTTGTGGGGGAGGAATAAAATATATTATGGAATAGGGTGCCCCTGTTTCATTTTGAGACTTTAAAAACCTGTCCAGAGATGAATACAATCACTAAGCAAACAATACAAAGGGCATGTATCATTTGATACCAATAAATATAGTAGAATAGTACTTTGTAGAGTTCTGGGGGGGGGAGCAAGAATTTTATACCCAGCCAAGTGGCCCTTCTATTATAAGAGCTACAGGCAAAGTCAAGCACACTTGAACTTGAGGCCAACCTCAAGTAAGGTAAGGACAGCATTCTTGGTAACAAGCAGAGAAGATTTCTTCATAGATGCATAGATTATAGTAGCCTCTAAAGCAATCTTCCCATACAAAAACATTCAGATCTTGCAGGACTCATTTCCAATGAGCATGCTCCTTGCCTAAGACAAACACTGAGCCCTGCCTCCTAAACATGAGAGTTCTTCCTTCTTGGAAAATTTTGGGACCAATACTACTAACACACTTCCCTTCCACACAATTCAGCATGCTTTCACATCTAAAGAGGACAGTCACATACTAGAGTTCCTGTTTATGCTTTTCCACTTTTTGAGAGATGTGTGGTGGCTTAGCGACCCCTCTCTCAGCACTGTGGAGGAAAAGCACCGTTGGAAGCATAGGATTGATGTTGCTGGGAAAATCTATGGGAGTTTCAGACTTTCACATGATGTGCATAGGAAAATTTCACTGTTCCTAACGTTCCTGTGGCCACAATGACTCCTGAACATGTGTGGGACCTCAGTGCTACCTCCTTTCATGGGAAATATGCAGGAAGTGCTAAGACATCTAGGTGCTGCCTTCTTCCTGGCCTCCCCCACCCCCAGGGGAAGCAGCTCTCAGGTACAATACAGATCAGCTTCTTTTCCTGTTCAAGTTCTTGTCTATAGTAGGCTTGAAAAGATGAGCCAATGGGACTCAAGGAGCTATCAACCAGCCTTTGTTATTAAACTCAAAAGAGAAGAGCAGGCCCAGTCTTTAGAAGCTTATCTTTATGGTTTCTATTTTTCTACTGAATCTCATTTTGCTAATTCCTTATGATTCTATAAGCACTATTAGCTCTAATGGGCTCTTTATTGGCGTTCACCTAATAATACATTAATTGATAGTCCTTGTTGCTTAAAACCCAAGCTCCTTCTCATGGAGACTCCCAAACCATCCAGGCATTCCTAATAAGGCCCACATAGTAGGGGATTTAAAGCACTCTTAATCTTGTCCAGAGGAAGAAAGAGACTCCGTAGCAAGAGTTTGTCCCAGAACCCCTCTGTCTGTTCCAGCCAAGAGACTGGTGGCAGGCAGGGCAGGCTAGTGGTCAGCCCTTGTCCAAAGCATTCAATGGCCTTAAAATATCTCCTGTGACAGGTGCAGCTGTGAGGTTGCTTAGAACTAGCCTGTTGTCACACCCTGAAGATACACAACACCAGGAAGACATCGTGTTAGGCTACTTGTAAGCAGAGTTGGGGCAGAGGAAGCACCCTCTCTCAGGAAAAAACATTGATCCAAAGAGGCTTGGAGAGGGCTGGGGCCTCCGTGAGCAAGGAAGGGAGGAAAGGCCTTCTTCAGCTGACACAATAAATTAGTTCAAAGCCGATGACAGCCCGGAAGATTGCCCACCACCCCACAAAGGAGGGAACGCTCTGGTCCCCTTCACGAAACATAGATAAAAATTGTGTTCTTCTCCTCTAATGAGGCAAGCTCAGATCTAAGTCAATAGAGCAATTCATTAACAAATCTAATGAAATCCCCAGGGCTGCCAGGTTGATGGCAGCCAGTCTCCTTGGGCTGGCTAGTCCATATGTTGAGGGTCAGATTGTTGAGTAGGCTCCTCAGGCCTATTCACTGGCTGCATATGGCCGTTAAGGTCACTGTTATCAGACACTTTCTCTGTACACAAAACAAAATTTCCATATGGCCCATGGAAATGGCCCAGCCCGGGCTCCCAGCTTCCCACGGCTCTCTTTGTGCGGCGCTGGTTAGAAGTGTAAAAGAGGGCGTGAGGGGTTACCTCCTCACTCAATCGCTCTCCCAGCTTTGTGCTTCAGGCCAATTTAGGGGAAATCTGCATCCCTCTCTCCCCTGTCTTTCAGGCTCAAATGCCCATGTCAGTGTATTAGAACGTGATAAAAGTGCTGATTGCTGTCTCTGTATTTAAACCCTTTTGAAGCCGCAGTGACCTGCTGGAGAGGGTTCTGAGGGGAAGAACGGTCTCAGGGCTCTTTCAAATCCACACAAATAAAGGTCTTTCCTGGCTTAAAGTGGCCCCTCAGATTGAGCCCCACAGAGTCCAGGGGAAAAAAAAAGCGCAACACAATTGTCATGGATATTACATGACAGTAACAAGAACAGGCCAGGGGACACAAGGCTCCTCACCACACAAAACCAGACGGGTTTGTTGACAGCCCAGTAAATAGGCTGTTTAACCCTTTGAAAGTGAATAAAAGCGGTATAGACAAATGCTTTCTGATGGAGTTTGTGCATGTAATGGGTAAGCAAGGACACACACTTGAAGACGTTGCGGGGTGGAGGGGGGGGGCCAGCTCAGGAAGGCGCAAAGCTGCTCAGGGTCCTGTAAAATTGACAGAATGAGACAGGAGACAGGAAAGCCAGATCCTGATGCCCAAGACCAGCATGTGTGGGACATTGAGTGGTCACCCTCCCCTGGCCTTAGTGGCTTGTCAACATCTGGTACTTGGGAGCTCTGGGGAGAATTGAATTCCAGGATCCACCCCCCACCCCAAGCCCTACGTTTCCAGAGTTACTATCTTCTAGACACAATTAGAGTGCCCTCCGGGGCTGATGGGAGAGCTCTATCCAGAGCACACAAGGCGGTGTACACTGCCATCCAGAGTCATTGTAACCACTCACCAAGGCGAAGACAGCGAAAGTGAAGCTACGTGTGTGGAAACTGAGGTACAGAGGGGGTGAGAGGTTCACTTGTGGCTTAGAACACACATGCCCCCCCTGCACTCCCATTTCTAGGCCTGGACCCCCATTGTCTGAAAAGAGGAAAATCCCTGTTGGGTTGTCAGGGAACAGATGAGAATTGTTTTAATAAATGCAAAAATGCCCTTTCTCTGTTCTTCCCCATCTCCCTCCTTTGCCCTCTCTCTCTCTCTCTCTCTCTCTCTCTCTCTCTCTCTCTCTCTCTCAATCTGATTTCGGGTGGAAATTTATTTCTCTTGACCTAAGAAGCCAATATAAACAGAGGCATGAAAACTGCCTCCCAGAAATGTAAAATTATGCATATTGCCTCCAATTTCATAAACCATTTAGGTTACCGCTGAAACGACTCCCCCGTGACCCACACTTCCGAGGACTTGGCAGCCGTGGCTCCCATAGACCCAAGTGCTACTGCTTCTAGTCTCTGCCTGTGCTTTAGTTCGGAAGGGCCCTTTTAATTCATTTAGCTCCTTTTAATTGTCGTGTGTGTGTGTGTGTGGGGGGGGGGGGGTTTGCTGAGCATTTTCTTTGGCCTGAGTGGTTTGGTTGGCAGGGAGGCTGGAGCCCACGCTGCCATTCACCAGAGCTCTCATGAAAATGCATGCTGGGCCTCGGCACCCCTGGTAATTGTAATATTTTTTTTCCTTACTGTTTATGTCAGAGAGTCATTACCGGGAGAGGCTGACACATCTGACGTGTGTGGCATCGACACACATTAGGTGGTCCTTAGATAATCTTCAGACAAAGTTTAGTCAGTATGGCAGGAGCCCAGCCTTTTCTCAGACCCTTTCCTCATGGTGTCTCCACACGGTGTAATTAGCCGCATTTGTGTGGGTCTGCTTCTCCCCTTCTAAAGACCATGTCTTTACAGAGGCTGGGCTAGGAGTCGGGTTTTGTATGTGTTCTCCTCCCTTGTGTGGACGGTGTTCTATTGTTAGCTGTAATATCAGCAGCATGTGTTGAACAATTGGTTAAGCTCATTCCTTTAACGTTGATAGCAAGCTAATGGTGCACATTCTGTTAACACTTCATATTCCCCAGCTCAAACCTCGGTGAGTTTTCTCTCTGGTGTCTTCTTAGTGCAGTGCCTGGACCAATCAAAAATCGGCGAGACTGGCCTGCACTCCCATGGTAGGTAGAAGCTAAAGTTGACAGAAATCCAGTCTCGTTCCATCAGGTGGACCTTGGACTCCTGGTCGTCCCCTTCCCTTCCCAAGCTTCAGACAGTCTGGGGTTTCGTGTAAAACAAGATGAATCCATTCTAAGAAATATTCTGTAATCGCTTGTGTCTTGCTGGGTATTTTTTTTTCCATCTAAGGTATGAAACAAGTAACTAGTGAAAGAAGAAAAGCCTTTAAAAAAATATTAGATGCCCAGTCTCTACATTATCAGAAATTATAAGGTTAAGACCTCTTAGATGAATCCTAGCTGCTTAATAATTTAAAACTCCAGAGTGAGAAAGGATGTTCTAATGAGCTTCAGGCTGCTCCCTCTGGGCATCCAGGAGGGCAACATTGCTTCCTAGGAGCCTAAGAGGAGTCTGTCTGGGGTTCAAGAAGGACAGTCTAGGAGAGACATCAGTGTGGGGCGGTTTCAGGGGGATGAGAAACGGTGGCTTAGAAGGTTCTAGCTGAGGCTAGCCGGCTCTCTGAATGAGAACTGTCAACGGTGAGATTCCTTCAAATGTCTCCTCTGGCATTTTTCAGCTCATCTTTCAGGCTCTGAAAAAAAAAAAAAAAAAAAAAAAAAAAGGAAGGGCGGTATTTTAGGAACCTTAGTCCCTTTTTACCACACCAGGCCTAGAGAGGAGAGATGGGGGAGGGGAGCGGCTACGTGTTCAGGCACACGCATGAACCTGCGTGTGTTTAAATCTTTCACGGGGAATCTGAATTAAAATCTCTAAGAAAATAGGGCAGGCTGAGGGGGACTCGAAGCATTTATTTTCCCAAGGGAAATATAAATAGTGGTGGGAGAAGATGAAAATATTTACAGAACAAACTGACCTGACCCAATTAAGTGCTCCAAGAAATTCCTGTCTCGCAAAGGAGGACAGACGCTGACGGGCTCCACTCATCCTGATGGCACTCGCCACACACACAAAACTCTCCCTGATCTTCTGCCTTTAGGTGGCTGTCTCACTCATCCATAGCGCATCCCATCTCAGGGTCCACCAAGGCCGGGAAAAGACCCAACAGCGCTCAGACTCCTGTCCAAGATCCTGTCGGTGTATGACGGACACCCATCTGTTATTGTCAGCTTCGTTCCCACAGCTCAGGTTCAAGAACAACTGGAGTGACACCATCAAGTAGCCCCAGGTCCTCCCCTCCCCTCCACCACAGCACAACTGGGGCTAACACCAAATCCCCAAATGACCTTAATTTTAATTAAGGATGCTAAAACGGACCATTTAGAGGGAGTTCCTGCTTGCTAAACGCAGCCTTTCTCAGTGGGACCCAGGTTGGGTGTGAGCTCCACACTTGAAATTAAATTATGCCTGGGATAATATTGTCTTGAGCACACAGTTGCTGACAGGATGTTGACAAAGACTTAGCCGGTGCTTTAATAAGAAAACAAAACGCAGGAAAGGACGCGGCCGAGTTCTCAGGCAGATCATTAAGGAGCACTTGGAGAGGCCAGGGGCTGGCGGGTGACTGCATCACAGTTCGTCATACAACTTAAACTTCTTTTGACATCTAGTTATGTCGAAATGTGACTGATCACCCAGGGGTTGGAGCTCCTGAGAGGGAGAGGCTCACTGACAGGCAGGAGCTTAAATGAGAATCAGGAGGAAGTGGTACCCGGGCTTCCTGACAGTCCACAGCTGCTACCTGGCTCCGTCTCACCGAGGCAGGCCTGTTCTGATGAGGAGATCTATTAGCATCTGCACACTTCTGTCTCATTACCACGCATCTGCCCACCTTTATTCTGCTGCTGCCACCTCTCATCTGACAGCTCAGGCGTTGTCAGGGGCTGGATACTGCAGAGTGGGGACCGCAGGCTCACTAGATCCGCTTTTATTTCCTAAAGACTGGTGTGCGGTTTTGACAGTACCATGCTGAGGCGGTAAAGCAGGTAATTAACATATCGAGCAGTTTCTAAACAAAGCTGAGATATAGATTCTGCATAAAAATCACCACGGAGTTGGAGGGGAGGGGAGGGGAGGGGAGGGGAGGGAAAGGGAGGGGAGGGGAGGGGAGGGTGGTGAGGCGGGGAGACCTTAGCTCTGTCCAGACCCATAGACCCACAAATCAAAGATGGACTTTTGACATTTCAAATTAGGGAGGAGGAGGAGGAGGAGGAGGAGGAGGAGGAGGAGGAGGAGGAGGAGGAGGAGGAGATGGAGATGGAGATGGAGAAGGAGGAGGTAACTAACCCTTGATGTTGGGCAACTTGATGTTGGGATAGGAACACGGCATCTCTTAGCGCTGTCTAGGCTTCCAAATGCACTCCCTGCTGGCTCCAAAGGCAACCTCAGCTGCCCTCCCTTAAAACAATAGGTGCACTTATATCCACTTATGTCAAACAACTGCCTCACATACCTCCTTTATAACCAGAGATTTAACACTGACAGAGACCCGCCGGAACCCACTGGAGTGCCGTCGATGTGGCCAGGGTCATTGGGAACTGCTGTTTATCCTCCACTGGCTTCCTGCTGCCATAAGAGCTGGTTTAGCCCCTACTTCCCAGCATCCTTCCATGCTCACCTAAGCTTAACTTTTTCAAGGTCTGTGGGGGCGGGGGTGGTCTGTATTAAGCTCCAGGTACCTGGCTCTGGGAGGGTAAAGAGCCATTATCCTGATGAAGGAGGGATGCTCTTCTCTCCCATCACCATTAGGACTTGGCAGGAAGCACAAAGAGTGCCCACTGAGACCCAAAGCTCAAGGGACCCCCGAAGGAAACCCACAGCAGCTTCTCTACAGAGTCCCAGACAGCCTGGGATGGCACAGCTCATCGCAGTCAGCAGTTCTACTTGGGGCCGGTTAGGAAACTCCCGGCGCTTGCAGCTTTCATTTTCCGATACCTCTTTGTTCTGCCCGCCCAGGGTTTGTATGGGTTAATGGAAAAATTACTGGTATTTTGCAACAATGCAATCAAAGTCAGTTCAGCAACCCTGATAAAGTGAGACTAGCTCATTCAGACGGCGCTGGCAGGCCTGAACTCACAATTGCAAAGTTTGAATACAAAATAAGATATTCCCCCTTTAAAAAAAAAAAAAAGACAGAATCCGTTGTCATTCATGCTAAAAAGGCATTACAGACTGTCGACACTGTACAGAAAAATAGGAGATGTTGACCTTTTTATTATAGACTTTTCTCTGCTGTTGCCCTCCTTTCAACTGCACATGGCTTCCCCCAGATCCCCCGCCCGCCCTGGGCTCATGCATGCTGTCTTCAGCTGTATGTTATCTCAAATAATTACCCTCGCTTCTGGCTGTCCCTGGCGACTTCTGCTGCTAAAAAAGCTACTCATTGTCGGAGACTGAAGAGGGATTTCCAGCCTGCTTCTTGTGGCCGGGCAACGGCTCTTAATTAACCACTCAGGTATTGTGGGAGCTCCCAGCCCGGCTCGCTTCCATATGGCGCGAACATGTCCGCAGTGATAAGCACGGGAGGAAATACTGTATCAAAAGGGAGCTCGCACAACCGAAAGCTTGTGCAAATTATTTTTAATGATTCTTCTCTGGTAAGTCGGCTTATTTGTTATTTCAAGCAGAGAGAGAGAGAGAGAGAGAGAGAGAGAGAGAGAGAGAGAGAGAGAGAGAGAAGAAACGCACTTGCCCTTGACCCAGATCCCCCTAGTCCACACCCTCATGCTGCCCCTCATCCTAAATCTTATCCTAAGCGCTGTTGTAGAGAGTCTGCTGGAGACAGAAGCCCTTTCTGTCATCTTACTTGGAAGGGCTTTGCTGTTCTGAAACTCACACACGTGCACATGAGCATACACACACACACACACACATTTCCCATAAGCAAGTGATTGTGAATAGGTCAAGAAGGAAGCCGTTTGGTCTCAGGTATCCTCGCTTCCACTATTCCTGCTTTAAATAATAGGGAGCAGGAGCCGGATGGAAGGGACGCCTCTTATAAATCTAATTAAAGAGGAAGTTGCATTTACATTTTAAAACCCACCCACCGGCCAGCGTGTGGTGTCACTCGACATTATGCATGATATTCCTTTGCGACAGAAACCATTACATTTAAAAATTCATTACAGCAAGGTTAGTTAGACAAATGATGGATGCAGCCCTTATCCTGCCGTGTATTAGCACAGTTGAAGTGTAAATGATGAAAAATATTTTGTGCTTATCAGCATTTATGTGGAAGTGCGTTCTACAGTGATATATGGTGTTCTATTTCTATTATTGTGACAGAAAGAAAGCAACACAGAACAACCCGGTGTTTATTAGAACACGCTTGCCATGATAACATGACAGACCTGTTGTACATGACTCTAAGTGCTCTCATGTCCAAAACAATGTGAAATGTGTCGGCTGTGCAAATCCGGCTGAAGAGTGTGTGTGTGTGTGTGTGTGTGTGTGTGTGTGTGTGTGTGTGTGTGTGTTGTTTGTTGTTTGTGGCTCTTTTTTAATAGGCTAATACTAATTTAAAATCATGTAGAAGGTTATAAAGTTGCCGGGCTGGTTAGCCTGTTTCCTTTCTGACGTGCTTAAAAAAGAGTGTGTGCATGTGTTTTGGAGACACCAGACAATGCTATAAAAAGGAGGCTTCTGTGTTTATTTTGTCTTCAGAAATGCAGACTGCCCAATGGGATGGAGTTTCCAGTGTGATGTCATTGGAAACATTGCTCCTCAGAGCAGTGAAATTAGCCCGATAGAAAAAGAACACAGAGCCTCACTTTCCAATCAGGTGAGCATGAAAATCAAAGGCCACAGTGGGGACATCCTGGTCCTATCAGGGCACAGGAGTACTGCAGCTGGGACCAGGGGAGGATTGATGGCCAGAATGCACTGCGGAGTCCCTGTCTCCTGGGGAAGTCACCTCCTAACTCTTTTGGCCAAGTTCACTCACAATGTGGTTCCTGCCTTCTCTCCCCTCTCCTTTTTCTGCCAGCCCAGAACAATGGTGCGTCCAACTGCAAAATGAACCAGAACACAAAAAGAAAAATAAACCCTCGTCGGTCACAAGAAAAAAAAAGGGAAAGAAAATTTATGACTAAACCCTATTTTAAAAAAGGAACAAAAGGCAGAAGGCCTTCCTCCATTCCCCACAGTGCATTGCACATACCCAGGTGCCCTCCCCAAGGCTTGCAGATAGGACTGCCAGCAGATCTGCTGAGTTATATATGGTGACAGTGGCTCCCTGTTAGCTGATGCATTTTGTGAACTGTAGTTCTCTCTCTCTCTCTCTCTCTCTCTCTCTCTCTCTCTCTCTCTCTCTCTCTCTCTCTCTTTCCTGCTTCCTATGCATAACAAATCCTTTGGTGTCTGAGCATCTCTCAGCTTGAGGGAGACCCAGGTTCGCTGAACATTTCTCCAGGGGTTTGCCCCCAGCGCCTTTTTCCTTCACCATGTGTCTTGGGGAGGATGTCGTTGTGTACATTAGCAAGGTGAAGCTTAGCACCCTCTGGGCCACTGCTGGCATAGGAAACAAGGAGCCGACCAGCCAAGGATAATACAGGCCTCAGCACTTCCTAGGCTGCCTGCCCCGATCCTTCTCAGCCCGGTTGTTATCTTTAGGAAGTGCAAGGTGGAGGAGAGGGAAATCTTATCTGGCTCCCATCCCAGTTATAAGATGCAAAGCCCCTCCTGTACACCTTGGGAACATTGTCACGTCGGGGTCAAATCTCGCTCAAACGGACTCCAGTGACTGAAGGGGCCTGTGACCTACATTGTTCTCCATGTCCTTTGTGGCATAAAACAGACTCAGCTGATTTCTTTCAAAGCTCATGTTACCACATTTTTCGAGAGTGTGGAGCATCAACTCTCTCTTCATAATGTGTGCTTCCTCTTGCATTTATTCACTAATGCACATTTCATTTATTTTAAACACACGCACACGCACACACACACACACACACACACACACACACACACACACACGCTCGCCCTTTCCTTTCAGAACATTCTGGAAGCAACTTGCCCAAGTACACCCTGTCAGTCCATTTCCCAGTGGAAGAATTTCCGCAAGCTGGGATCTGAGAGACTGTGGACTGACCCGGAGTTGCCCTATTAAATGCATTTGCGTCTTGGAGCTGAAGAATATTTGCTGAAAGCTGGATTACCACTTGGTAGGCCACCAGCAGCTGTTGAAAAGCAGGGCATAAAAGCTTGTTTATGTCTTTAATGGCCCACTTAATTGATGAAGCAAGTATGTTCTTCATAATAAAATACCAAGGAATAATCTTAATACCCCAATGTATGCTGCTAGTGAATTAAGAAACATCTGCTGTAATGTAAAAGAACGTTTTATTTGGGGTCTTCATTAAAAACATGATTCTATGGACTTCTGCTGATTTATATTGTACACAACAAATTAGCATGTCTTGAAGTCATTATTCTTCACAATTAAACTTACATGTCCAGTCTCAGAGGGGGAAGTCTACCCCTTCAGTGATCTTAGCGCACACTGGGTTCATTCATTCCATCCAGGAGATGTGGAGTCCAACGTCTCCAGAGTGTCCGTTTACATCTACTCCTCTTAGGAAGACACGAAAACCCAGCCCTGCTCCCGAGGGCTTCTGCTCCAAGGAGTTGCAGGAAACTAAGTGTAACTCCTTTCGGGAAGCTCTAGTCTGACTCCATTGTGGAGTTCACTTCCATGAACTCAGGATTTGGGCTTCATGGAGGACAAAGAAGATTTCCGCACCCCGAAGGCTGAGACTATGATTTGAAGGTAGGTTGGAAGAAATCTATCCTGGAAGACATCTATCCCACCCAGAAACAGAGCTTTGAGAGCCTGGGATGGAGTGTAGATGTCTGAGAGGAAGAAGGTGCTGAAGGGACAGGGTGTGACCAGCTTACCAGTGCTGGCTCCCATCCCCCTTCTCCAGATGGCGTCTGTCTCCCACACACCCGCTATCACACCAGGAAGCCACATGTCACCACCCCTGCACCCAACACCACTCATGATACAGGGACATGTCAATTGCTTCCTGGAGTTTGGTCCCTAGAACAGCCCTCGTGCTTCAGAAGCCAAAAGACAAGTTATTTTAAAAGCGAGCACAGGGCAGGCTGGTGGTTCAAGGGCAGAGATTTGCAAGCCTGGCTGCTTTGGAGGCTGAGCTGGAAAAACAGAGAAGAACCTGTACTCTGATCTCACTGCTGGGGGATGCCCTTGAATACACAGAAGCCATAGGGGTTTTCTGGTTTTGTTGTTTAAATTTTTAGATTGAATTAAGTTAGATTCTCCATTCTCTTTTTCTTGGT
Organism: Rattus norvegicus; assembly: GCF_021556685.1. NCBI lineage: Eukaryota > Metazoa > Chordata > Mammalia > Rodentia > Muridae > Rattus > Rattus norvegicus. Next base: position 29,541,248 of record NC_141552.1, read on the forward strand.
CTCCTGAGTGCTGGGATTACGCATTGGGTTTTTTGGGGGTGGGGTGGGGTGGAGGCGGGCAACTTCGGGGGCTGGAGTACTGTACATCAAACCTAGGGCTTAGAACATGCCGAACACACATTGTTTTGTGTGCAGAGACAGAAGTGTACTGCTCTGGAGGGAAAGATAGGGGTTTCTGTTTCTTTGTTCATCTGTTTGTCTGTTTTAAGATGGATGGCACTTTTCTCAGGCAAGAGGATTCCATGAGCCTCTCTGGCTTTAAAAAATGCAATACTAGCAACTGTCGGTAGGAAGGTTATATGGTATGGTTGCTATGGCTGATAGCGTGGTAATTCTTCAAAACATTAAAAACAGAATCGCCGAGGGTCGAGCAATTCTGCTTCTAGGCATATACTTCAAAGAACCGGAAGCATAGCTCTCAAGACAAATGTATCTATCTTGCTTCACAGGAGCCTTGTTCGCAACAGCCACAAGGAAGCCACACAAAGACCCATCAATATATGATCAAAACTGTCCTACGGGAAGAGGATGGAATATTACTCAACCTTTAAAAGCAAGTAAATTCTGAAACAGCCTACAACATGGATCATGTCAGGTGAAGTGAAAACAGATAAAAGAACAGATTCTGTGTGTCTTAGTTGCTCTTCTGTTGCTGTGACGAGACTCTATGACCAAGGCAACTTATTGAAGAGCTTACTGGGGTCTTACAGCTCCTGAGGGATGAAAGTTCATTACTATCATGGCAGAGAGCATGGCGGCAGCCAGGTACATCGTAAGACATACACGCGAGGCAGAGAGAACAAGACACTGGGAATGGTGGGGCTTTTTTTTCTTTGAAAGCTCAAAGCCAGTCTCCCAATGACATACCTCCTCCAATAAGGCTACACCCTCCCAATCCTTCCCAAACTGTTCCACTAAATGGAGACCAAATGTTCAACTAGATTAGCCACTCTAATTGAAACTACCATACTGTATGAGTGTTGTACATGAACTACCCAGAGAAGTGAAGCTTAAGAGGCCAACAGTAGAAAGGTACCTGCTGGGACTGGTGGGATAGGAATGAAGAGAAATTGTCTGATAAGGACAGAATATCAAATTGGGAAAAGCAGAGAATTCTGGACGCAGATGGTGGTGACTGCTGCAGGAGGACATGACTGCCCCTCTGTCACTGACCTTGACAACAGCCATGACAGCAAATGCTATTGTGTGAATTGTACTACAATTTAGCAGTGTTTTTTTTTTTTTAAAGGTTAATTCAAGGCTATCACGACTGTCATCATATGAAACCAGTGAGCAAAAGACAGCGACCTAATGACTGCATAGTAAATGCCAGAGGAGTCCTTGAGGCATCTGTGATCTGAGAGAGGGAGGTAAGTGGATAAGAGAGGGGGTGAGGGTTTTCCTGAGTGACACGACACTTGGCCAATCAGTCATGCTCTGCCAATGACATAGCCGGTGGTATGGAGACACAGCTTCCTCCCTGGGACTCAGAGTTCATGTGCACACAAGATTTCTGAGTTTGTCCCATTTGCATATTCCACAAATATTCTTGTGTGCTATTTTTTTTCAATCATTAAAAAAATGTACAAATCCTCTGAGACTGGTAGGTTGGTGGCTGGATCTCATGTTTGTCATAGTGTGGTAACCATTGTCTAGATATGTCCAAAACCCTGAGATTCCCATTTTGATTCCCAATGCCATTTCTGGGCTGGTTTCTTGCTTTCCAAGGGTTAGCAGGAGCAAAGTGTATGTACTTTAGGTATCAAACAGCTAGGCCACATGTGGACATGAGCCGGATTTGATGTCAACAGCCATGAAGAAGAGCCTCTCTCTGTGTGCAAAGGTCCTAGGACAGGAGAAAGGAAGCTGTAGGCCTGCTTCTGAAGAGTTCAAGAATTCTAAAGTCAAGTGCTACTTCTGGTCATTGGTTCTCCATTTTAATCTCAGTGTGCACAAATGTTGAGGAGATGTTGGCCCCATGTACCTAAAGCTTTTGGTCAGGACTGTGACTGATAGAGGCTGGGTCAAAAGAGCAGGTGACCCATGGCAATTTAGTTCACTGTAGGGCTGGAGAGAGGCATGAGGGTCCCCTTCCCTTGCAGATGAGTGCTTACGCCTTTTATATTGGCGTTGAAGAAAGAGCAACCCTCAAATGATGTAGGCACCCACAATGTCACACAAGGTTCCCTGACTGTCAGCATACTGCTTTTTCTCCACTAGAGCAAGCTGACAGCAGAAGGTTCTTGTCTCTCATTCCTCAGTACTTCTACTGAGCAATCCTGGGCTAGTTCCAGACTTCTCACCACCCAACCCTTCCCCCCTGCCTCCCGCCCCAGCTCATCATTAATCCTGTGAGTGTGGCTGAAGTCTCATCTGACCTCCAGCTTCTGCCACAGAGGAGCTGGCAATCGAAACAGCATTGTGTTCTGCAAAGGTGCTCCCAGGTCAGCCTAGCTGCAGAGAATGAAGGGTTGCAGGAGGAGGGGTGGGGATGAGGGAGGGTGCGGGACTCAACCTTTCTCCGGATTGATGCAATGACAGTCCCTCCTGGAAACTGGTTCCAGGCCTCAATCTCTCCTGCTTGAAGAAAAAAAAGGGCAATAAAATACCCTTTTCAGAACACAAAGTTTTTAAATATTCGCTTAAATATGTTAAAGTTTTGTGTTACCTGAATATTATTGGCCTGGTGAGACAATGTGCTGTAAGGCTATGGAATCGCCAAAAACCAGATCAGATACACTCCAAGACGAAACAGAATCAGAGAGCATGTTAGGAGGAGGCAAGCAGACCCTCCAAGGTGACCCTACCTCATACAGGGGACAGTCCACCTTCCAAAATCCTGTACTGAGAGGAAAGCAAGCACCCAGGTTACACAACCCCCATGGCTCTTGTGTCCTACAGAGCTTGGGTGGTTCCTCCAGATGCCCTATAGTCAGCAATCACCTTTCCATACCTTCGTTGCTGTTCCCTGGCTCCCACTTCCTCCCTCCTCCAGCTGGACGCAGCCACTCACGGTTGGTGTTGTTTGGCCTGCACTTGTACTGTGGTACTACACTCAGCTGCCTGTCAGTCTGCTGGGTATGGGTCAGACTCTTCTCCCCAAGCTAAGGGATCATCTCTCTCTTCTTCCTGCTACGGAACCTCAGTTTGTAGTCTTTCATCTTGTCCTTGGGTATTGTGATTAAGCCAGACTACAATTCCATCCATATAGCCATAGTCACTTGTATAACTTTCAGGAACCTCTGACTTTCCTACATAAAATGAGGGAAAGCAAGAGGAGTAGTTCATGCAGCATGGTTGACCCAAGGTTCTAGGAGATGTGCACAATGCAAGAGGACCCACTGTGTGTGACTCTGTGTCTAAGCTGGTCAAAGCAGATACCTGTCAAGAATTCCCCTTAAGGGCACAAGCCACATCAGAACTGGCACTGAGCTGAGTGTCATCATGTAACTAGCAGATTTCCTGTTTGAAACTATTTTCTTGTATTTCAGTTCCACAGAGCTGGGGCCCTGGTACTTATGTGGCCCCTCCTCATCTATTCCTTTCTTGTCCCTGTCCTCTGACCTCACTGCCACCCTCTAGATACTCATGCCCCAAACTATGTTACTGACATCCTTCTGCCACAGAGCGTCACATAACCAAATGTATTCGTTGGAGCTATCTGTATATAACAGCCCCCAAATAAGGCTGGCTTTGGAGAAAAAGAATGAATGTTTTCCTCATTTCCAACATCTGGAAGTAGTTAATTCAGGACATGGAATAGTAGAAACCCAACTCCTCCATGCATGGCTGCCATTCCAAAATCCTCATGGGTGACTAGGGCTCCAGTGGGAAGCTGGATGGGACAAGAGACAGGCCACTTCCCTGAAGGACAAATCTAAGGAATCACACATACTACCATTCTTTCTAACTGGTGGCCCAAGAGCTAGCTGCAAGAGATTCTAGAAAACTTAGGGTTTTGTTATTGTTTGTTATTGTTACTGTTTCCCAATTGAACAAACAGTCAGTGAAGATTTCGGGTTCCATTTCAAAATATGAAAGGAGGAAGGGATGAGGCATTGAGAAGTTTCTTCCCTATGTGAAGTATCTATAACATTTCTTTTATTTTAAACCTGTTTTATGTTTGCCAAAATGACTCAGGCACATAACTGAAATAGTTAAATATAAAAGGCTTATAAAGGAAATATGATATTTTTGCTGCTAACTCCAAAGCCTCTCTATAAAAGCAATAATTTTAGTTTTGGGATTTGTTAAAAGTAATTTTGAACAAATAATAAAATTATAGTTTTCTCTATATCCCTTAATTTGGGGCTTTTAAAATTGCCTTTCTACTTTAGTCAGCAAAGATTTGTCTGACTTTCTTTCTCAGACATACATGCTTGCCCAGTTCTGTTCTCCAGACTTTCCCAATGAAATCATGTAAAATTTCCCAGCTAAGAAGTGGCTATTGCATCCACTATTGCAGACATGTAATATGTAGCATTACAAACACATTTCATTTTGTGCCTCTCCTTGGAATGAAAGACCACCCCGCCTTTATCATTCCCTTAGTTTTTTGTTTTGTTTTGTTTTGTTTTGTTTTGTTTTTAATCTCCCTGGACATGCAAACAGAAGGACATGAGTTTACAGTCTCAACACCAATGTAAAACATCTGAGCTCTAGAGAGGTAAAGACAAGAGGATCCTGGGGAATCCATAGCCAGCTAGTCTAGCCAATAGGCAAGCTCCAGGTTTCAGAAAGATCCTCTGTCTAAGAACAAAATGTGGAGAGTGATCAAGCAGAAAACCTAACATCAACCTCCAGCTTCTACATAGACACACACACACACACACACACACACACACACACACACACACATATTTGTGTGTGTTCAAATGCATACACAACACTTTTTTAATAATTAAAGCTTTATTAATTCCTCCAAGAGCCTCTTAACATGAGCCACTGTTTTCTCTCCAGCAGACCCTTCTCTCAGAATCTTCTGCCTCACTCTAAAGTGTTCTTTAGAATTAGAGTAGAGCTGCTCATTACCTCATTCTGAAAATTTCTTTACCCTTTTCATACAAGAGATTTGCTTCCTGGATCCCAAATTTCCTTAGTCATTAAAATGCATCTTCTCTGTGTTTCCAAGGAAGGGTCTGCTGGAGGTCAATTTTCTATATAGAAGATGTCTTGATTCTACTTGATAGTTTGGGTATGATAGCTGGGTATAAAATTTATGTTGAAAACTCATTTTATTCAGTATGTTAAAGGCTATATGTTATCTTCTATTGTCACTAATAATCTCATTCAATTGTTCTACATCTTTGGTATACTGTATAATTTCATGTTTCTCTTAGAAAATTCAAGAGTCTATGGTCTCTGTTTTTGTCGATCTGTTATATCACATTGATGTGCCTAAGGTAGGCCTTAGAGATATGATGCTGTGCTTCCAACCAATAAGGAAATTCATGCCCCTCACTTCTGAGACCATCCTTGGTTTTCCTTGCTTGGAATTTCCTCTCTCCCATTGTGTGTCTTCACTCTTTTTTTTTTTATAGAATGCCTAGCAGTCAGGATGTCAGAGCTGTGTTTGATATCAGTTTTACATTTTTTGTTCTTTTTTTCCAAGGGCTTCAATTCCTGAGGGGTCTCTTCAACTGTACCTATTAATCTTCATGGTGTATTTGTCATGTCTGCAACCCTGCTCTGAATTTACACAGCTCTTTCTTGTTTAATTGGATTGAGTTTTTTTTAAGATGTATTTATTTAAAGTATATGAGTACACTGTAGCTGTCTTCAGACACACCAGAAGAGGGCATCGGATCCCATTACAGATGGTTGTGAGCCACCGAGTGGTTGCTGGGAATTGAACTCAGGACCTCTGGAAGAGCAGTCAGTGCTCTTAACTGCTGAGCCATCTCTCCAGCCCTGGATTGAGTTTTAAAGCTCTGGTTTCTAATTTTGATTCTTCGACCACAATACATTTCCATCTCTGCAAACATATTTGATACTTTTTCTGCTGCACAGATCTGCTACCTGAGAATGCCCGTACTTCCGAATTCCTGCTTGCACCTCCTTATGGCACCGCCCTTCAATGTCCTACACAGGCTCACATTTCAACCCCTGGTTTGCAGCTGGTACTGTTTTGAGTACTTAAGATTTGGTGTACGGGGCCTGGCTGGCAGGCTTCTGCTTATGCTCCAGCTGCCTGATCTAGGAGAAAACTTGTACCTATGTTCTGCCACCAACCCTCTTCACTTTCCCTACCTGTTCTCACCACTGTGATCCCCACTTACTTGCCTCCTTCAATACTCCCACCCCTGTGAAACCTACTCACCTTCTCCATCAGGATGGACTGAAAATGGAAGCCCAAATCAGTTGTTTTTCCTTCCATAACTGCTCTGCTATATATTTTGTCACAACAACAGTGAAAGGTACTGAAAATAGTTCTTGTCTTTCTTTTTTGGAGTTGTATTTCCATAACTGTGAATCCTCCGGGGCAAGTTTATATTTAAAAGTATAGCTGGGCTGGTGGCACAGGCCTATAACTTTGTCTATTTAGGAAGCAGCAGAAGGAAAATTACAAGTCCAAACTTGGCCTGTCTGGACTACAGAGCAATGACCAGTTTAGAGAATTTAATGAGACTGCATTTCAAAATGCAGGGCTTAAAACAGGGCTGGTGTTATGCTCTGTAACAAAGTTCCTGCCTGGCATGTGCAAGACTCTTGTACACACACACACACACACACACACACACACACACACACACACACCCCAATCACAGAATAATATTAGCTGACTAATGGTCCCACTTTCCTGATACAGCCTGTTGACTGGTGACTGATTTGGTAGCAAATTGTATTGTAACTGTAGGTTACAACTTTAGTGGGTCATTGTGGACAGGGTAAAAATAAGCTTCCTTGGGATCTCAGTGGCTCCCTGGATCTACCTGTTTCTATTACAACATTTCATCCATTCCGGCTAAAATGTTCATTTCACCTCTTGAAATAGTCTATTCTAATATATTGCACCTGAGCTTTGCAGGAGCCTCTAGCTCAGGTACAGTGGAGACTGTATGGAATGTATTGAGACTGTGGGTTGCAGAAGTCTCTAGTTCTAACAGAGATGGGGAATGCATTCAGTGTACTACAGCTAGGCATTTATTCCTGTGTGCTTGCACCTCCCTACAGACCCATGTAGATGCTTGTCCACCTCCCTACAGACCTATGCAGATGCTCTCCTGTCCTGGAGGCTGCCCCAGTCTCTTTTCCCCATGTCACTCTTTGCTGTGTCCCTCCTCCATACTTGTTGACAGTCAAACAAATCTGTTGACTTCTTCAGTCTTTTTCTAGACTTGTACTAGAATGAGCACTTCATGAACCATAATCTACTTATCAGACCATTATCACTTAAACTATGGACTGGCACATACTAGATGCTCAATAAAAACCCACGTACTGATAAAATGCTTGCTTCTAAGTTCTGGGTTTTTGCACACTCTCCTCTCTCTAACCATCTCCTCCTCTGTGACCAGAAAAGTCTTAACAAAAGGTTGAAGCAAAGTTGACACCCCACACACCAGCATCTCAGCACAGCCAGGTAACTGGCTAGTTACAAAGGAATTCTTTCACCTTGAAAAATGAGAATCGAACGGTTTAAAGGTTCAAAGGTGTCTTTACTTGTTGTACATGTAATTAATTAATTAATTTCTTTGTGAGACAGAAAAAGAGTGCCATCCAGTTCTCATGGTACTAAAGCAGCACCCCCCACCCAAATATCAGAGGAAACAGCAGACTGGTGCCTTCAATTTCCCGCTGTGAGTTAAAATCATATTAACATCCAAGAGCAGAAGGCATTCACATAGAATTAGACTTCCTGCTATTCTTAGGAAGTTGGAGGTCCTCTTTATGCAGACCAGCATTCCGAGGTAGGGAAGCATCATGTGCCCTGTGGGACATCTACCCGTTTGGGTGAGTTGCCAAAGCTCAAAACAGTTGCATGCCCCATGTGACCCTCCTGCTCTGTCATGCTGACTGACCGTGGAGAACTGAACATGGGGTCCTCAGCCTCTCCACATCCCCTGAGACTGAGCTTGGTACAGACAATGGGCAGGTAGGTGTTCAGTGCACCATCTCCAGGTGTAACTCTGAGGATATCACCTGGGCTTGAGCCCCCTCGTCTTCCTCTGCTTCCTCTCTGTGAGGAGGTGAGAAAGCTTCTCCACACACACACCAGCCTCCATGTTGTCCTGCTCAAACTCAGTGGGCCAAGCAGACACGGATGGGCCGCTCTGAAACGATATGCCAAAGTGAATTCTTCCTCCCTTCAACTCTTTATGTCAGCAGTTTTGCCAAAGCAGCATGTATTTTGACAAAAGATTTCAAATGTGTCACCTCAATGGACACCCCTGGGGATGGCTCATCATGTCAGAGTGACTGGGTTGACTTGCCACCCTGGGTGTGCCCATGAAAGCATTTCCACAGAACTTTAACTGAGGCAGGGGGAGACCTACCCTGACTGGACATCCCATGGGCTGAGTCCATACTGGATAAGAAGGAGGTCCGCTAAGCCTCAATGTTCTTCTCTCTGCTTCCTGACGCAGGATACAGTCTGAGCAGCCACCTGGCTCTCTTATGTCCATGCTTTTCCTACCACAACGAACCATATCCCTTCTTATACCCTGAGCCAAAGTAAACCCTTCGCTCCTCAAGTTGCTTGTGTCGTGTATTTCAACCCAGGAAGGAGAAAATGTTACGAATACAGAGCCCTTAATAAGATCTCTCCTTCGCCTGTTACTGACCTCTTCCAGAAATGAAAAAGCACAGGCTTAAATAATTCTTTTTTTTTTCCAGAAATCAGGCTGACAAATACTGACTACACAGGAGGAGCTTCCCCAGGGGCAGTGAGTACTTCATTTCCTTCGTATAAACAAACAGACCTTTTCTCAAAACAAGGTGGCAGTGCTCACGTACTAGCCAAATGGTGAGGTCACTGCCTTCGAGGCCCTGCCAGGCAGTGGAGGGGACCCGTTAGGCCAGAACAATTTCCAAGGGGAGCATGTGTGGTCAGTGGTTTCCCTTGGCCATGCACACAGGCAGCTCCTCTTTTGGTAAATCCACGAGGTCAAATGAATTTGGAGAGGCAGGCAGGAGCAGCTCAAGGTGACCCCCCCCCCCCATTTTCAACTATTAGCCAGAGACAGAGTCAGCTAGATGCTCCTCCAGTGGGATGTTCTCTGGAGATAGACACAGAGGACATACTCATTTAAGGATGCTCGAAAGACGATGACTCAGCAAACGGCGGCAGCTTGCGTAAATCGCTTGCTCTTCTGCACAGTGAACTAGAATATGGAGGTTGGGATGAGGAGACTGGGGTGGGGAGGCTGGCTTCAACTAGCCCTTCCAGTGTGAGGAATCGGGCCTAGGAGCGAAGCCCATGGGCAGCCAATGAAGTTCTGCAAGTGTTGGCTGTCTGAACCGAGAGCCAGTTCAAAGCAATCCACAGCAGACAGCCTGCCCTCTCAACCTTCCAAGTAGGCGTGAAAGGCTGTGGTTATGAGACACGAGAAATGCACATCCCCCAAAGCCCAGCCCCTCTGCCAAAAACGCTTCCTAAATGATGTCTCTGACATGTGACTATTGGTCCTCAACTTCCATTACTACAGAGATTAGCGCCTCTGCCAAACTTTAAGGTTCGGCAAAACCTGGCTTCAAGAGATTGGTGTATATATTAACACAAAACGAAATGTTGCATAGACTTCTCTTTTATGCAGTAGTAAAACCTGTGCCAGCAGTCACCTTGGATAGCTGTGTTGTTCCTAAATCTCATTCAAGAATGCCTGCCATCCACTCCCCAAGAACTTAGTAAAGGTTAAAAATGCCCCCTGCAGCTGACCTCACATGCCTCCCTTGGTTCCTCTCTTGGGTTTTCCCTTCTATCTTCCAGGGAGCTCAGAGTTCCAAGTCTAATATTCCTCTACCACTGAACAGTGCATTGAACATAAAATTGAGAACCTAATGATATGCCTTCACACAAAATTCTATCATTTATAAATTATATGAGTCTATTTCCAGAGCAGTCAGATGACTGTGGCCTTGGCACGTATCTCATAGGAAGAGAAGACCAGCGTTTTTCCACAGTGGAAAGTCAAATCGCAATGGCGTGTGAAGCTCACCATGCCTCGGAATTGGTCAAGGCTATGGCACTGAAGGAAATCTCCACTATCCATCCTAGCATCACAGTGACTACTGTCACCCTTCACATGGCTTTGGGGTCAAGGGATGGGACTGAACTCTAGGGAAGAGGCTTGCTCACGTGGCATGTCAGTCTCTAAGGCACAGTCACCGGGTTTCCAGGAGAACCTCAAAGCAATACTGAAAGCGAAGCCTCTTAACTTATCATTGTTGTTGTCGTCATCATCATCATCTTCTTGTTCATCTTCTTGTTCTTGTTCTTCTTGTTCTTGTTCTTGTTCTTCTTGTTCTTGTTTTTCTTCTTCTTCTTCTTCTTCTTCTTCTTCTTCTTCTTCTTCTTCTTCTTCTTCTTCTTCTTTTTCTTCTTCTTCTTCTTCTTCTTCTTCTTCTTCTTCTTCTTCTTCTTCTTCTTCTCCTTCTTCTTCCTCTTCATCATCATCATCTTCACCATCATCACTATCATCATCACCAACAACATCATGTTGTTGTTGTTGTTACAATTTTTTGAGACAGGGTTTCTCTACATAACACCCCTGGCTGTCCTGGAACTTGCTTTGTAGACCAGGATGCCCTCAAAGTCTCAAATCTTCCTGCCTCTGGAATACTGGGATTAAAGAAGGGGTAAGGGCAGCCTCTTTAAACAGTGTGAGAAACCTGGACCAAGCACTTATGCTGATAAGTAGCAATGACTTGGGGGGTCTACAAAGGGGAAAAGCAGCTTTCCCACTGGGGAGGAATTTCAAGAAGCAATATTCATTCCAGGCAACATAATGTCATGAAGACATTCTCTCAAAGGCTTCAGTACCTGGAAAGGAAAGAAGGTTGTGGATCCTTTTCAGGAACATACCCTTAAGTAAGTTCCTCCACCTGTCTCTTCCTCTCCAGGCCTCATTGCCCTCCAACATCAATGGTCACAGCAAGGATCCCTCCCATCCACCCTACCCCCATGCCAACCCAGCTCTCCTACAAGAACTGCTCGAGCATGCCCCGGCCGGACTACTGTCCCATTCGGGTTTGGCTCATGCATGCTGCATGGGTCAGAATCATGTGGCACCCTGGAACTAGGACCAGGCATGCTGGAAGCCTGTCTGGAATTCTTTGTTTAGGTCAAGCAAAGGAACACTCGTGGGTAATTCGCAAAGTGTCTGTACTCAGAGGTATTGCCAATCTCATTATCATTAATTTTTGCATATTTAACTACAGTTTTTAATTAGATGGTATTTTATTATTCATGCACATAATTTGTGTCGAAGTCTGACTGCTCCCTTGAAGGAAAGAAAGGTGGAGGGGGGAGGCAGATATTTCTGAATTGGAAGTCAGGGTTGGTGCTTCTGTTTGGCTGGAGAGCAGAGCCGCCTCTGAGTCCATAATGGTTCTCTTTTAATTTTGCTAATAGCTATCATGTTATGCACCTTTATAAATTTGTTAAATCCAGAGTGCTGGGAGTAGTCTCTATGCGGCGACTGTAAACAGCCTGCTCTGTTTGGTCTGCGCATACAAACTGTTTGCTCAAGCTCCTTGATGTATTATTAAAACGGGTAATGGGCCCCTGGGAACGCATCTAGTTATAGGCCTTCATTTGCAGAATAAACCATGCGTTGTTTTCATCTTTACTCATGATTGTTAATGGTGCTGATGATGAGATGGGTGGGTTCTCTGGGCTCTGCCTTGATCCTCGCCTGTTTTATTATGCAGGCAGAATGGCCAAGCTGCTGATTTCGTCGAAGGTTTTCAATTAGTCATTTGACTGAACACATCTGTGCTGGCATCCACCCAGAGCTGGACGGCCCCGCTATTACCAGTTTACACCCGCTGAACCGTGGCCATAAACTCGGATGGGAATAAACCTAAATTGGCCTTTTAGATATGGCTGAAAAGTTGAACCATTGCAGTGTTTTATAGCGGTGTCAGGAAGGTGTGAACTTTTCCACCTTCAGGCCTAGGAACCTGCTGCGATATTCCACTCCGTGCAGATGACTCACTTATGGGCTGGCTCTAATATCTGTTTACCAATTTGTGTCCATGACTTAATCGGCCTGCTAAGTGGGTAAGACTGCACCGTCAGCTGTGGTGGTTTTTAGTTTAACTGTGTTGGTAAACAAAGCCGAGAGGCTCCCTTGATGCTATTGGGCAGTAGATGGATCCAGCCTCCTGCACCTTTTACAGAAATGAACACTGCTTTGTAGCAGACCAGAGAATTCCCTAAGGCTGGAGGTGCCACCCGACTGCAGTAGGACAGAGAATCTGTTACTAATATGCAGAAGCAGAAGCAGGTGACCAGGCGACTGTGGTGGCACGGCTGTCTCCTTGATGCTGGGCTCCTGAGTGGATTGCTGATATTGTTGAAAGCTGAGGATCAAGAGAACCAACCCTACACTGTCCTCTGCACTCCCAAGGGACATCAGGCAAGGTGGCTGAGGACAGTTGTGCAGCTTCTGAGGAGTGACTGGGCAATATTTCCCATAGTTCCTGCAGCAGTGACCTTCTCCCAGGGCTTTAGCTTTTGGTAGTCTCACTGTGGCCTCATGGATGCCTGTGTTCACCCTCAGGAGACATGATCAACACCAATGGCTCCCAGCGAACCTCAAAGGCTGTCTTCTGTGGGAGGACTCATTTCCGATGGGCCCCTCCCCTCCCTTATATGCCATATCATTTCCTATTTCCTGTTGCCCCTTATCTCCTCCAGTCTGAGTGCAGGTTGGAATTTGGTTCAACAGCCATTCCACTCTCTCTTGTGGCATGCTTGTACCTTTCCCCATTGCTGTCTGAAGTCCTCAGACTCTCCATCATCTCCATGGTGATCTTTCTCTCCATCACTTCCTCACCCAGTCCTGTGTTCCGGCTTCATTGCCATGCCACATAACACATGGGAGTCCCCACGCGCATGCCTTTAGTCTCTATAAAAGGAGCTCCAGGACCAGAGTACAGTTATCCTGCCCACCTCAGAGAAAAGGAAAATACAGTGTAAGTAGATGAGGTGGAGAAAACTGCTCTAGGTCACACCCACAGCAGGCAAGCGCAGGGATTCGAATGCAAGCAATAGGTTACCCGGCTTGGGCAAGTTCCTTAAACCCGGGGTCTGAAACAGCAAACTGAGGTCAGGATGGCTTTCATCAGCTGGGCTGGCTTTATGTTGGCACATTTTCCACAGTGGTGAATATATGTGTGTGTGTGTGTGTGTGTGTCTGTGTGTGTGTGTGCGCGCGTGTTTATACTTACATGTATACTTATATGTGTACATATACATGTATTTACACATATATAGTGTGTATACTTATATATACATATATGCACACATATATAGTGTGTATACTTATATATACATATATATGTACATATATAGTGTGTATACTTATATATACATATATGCGTACATATATAGTGTGTATACTTATATGTGTGTACATAGTGTGTATACTTATATATACACATATGTGTACATATATAGTGTGTATACTTATATATGTGTGTACATAGTGTGTACACTTATATACATATATGTGTACATATGTAGCACGTATGCTTATATATACATATATGTGTACATATATAGTATGTATACTTATATATACATATATGCACACATATATAGTGTGTATACTTATATATACATATATATGTACATATATAGTGTATGTACATATATATGTATGTAGAAGAACTATACACACTTGCATACACACTTGCTCTTTAAGATGATGAGAGTAACAGCAAGGGGTCAGGGGAATAACCTGCCTATTTGATATTCTTAAACTCCTTAAGTTTTGCTATAGCAAATACATCTGTCAAAAGTCAAGATTTTGTTTGGCTGCTTGTGAAATGAAACCACTGAACTTGTTAGTGGTGAAGTTAATAAGCCTCCACCCTCCCACCCTCCCCCACCCTCCCACCCTCCCCCACCCCCCCACCCATCGTCTCTCTCAGGCCCATTGACTTCAGCCCCCTCAAGAAAATTGAGATCCTCCTTATTAAGACATATAAGAGTCTCTAATGCACACTCCCAGCAGACAATCTTTCCTCTTCTGGCTGTAGAGGCCCTCTACTACTACATAGCTCGTACTGTGGCTGAGAGCAGAGGCTGGGGTGAGGATGCCTGGGTTCAGATCAGGCAGGACAGCCCCTAGCTGCAAGATCCTGTGAGTCTTCCTGAATTACAATTCCCTTCTCTGTAAAATAGAAACTCTGAGAGCCCACCAGCCTCCCAAGGTGCTTACAAAGACTAAAGTAGGCATAGTACTTAGGAAAGTGTCTGGCGCTTGCCTAGTATCCTGTAATTTTTTAAGGGCTATAAACTTTATGACAACTTAGCCTAACAGGCTGGATGCCAGGGAAAGGGATTCTGTCTCGTTTAAGATGTCTGTTTTCAAAAACAGCTTTTTAAAGGTTATAGGATCTGAAATGTTGTGGACTGTAATAGCCCATACTACCCTTGAGCCCAACACTTTCCACCAATCAGGAGACATTCAAGGACAAGATATATGCGTTGGCCAGTCCCACCCACCATGGGTAAACACTTGGTTACAGTGTGTCCAATAAGTGATGACTAGACTGGTCTGCCAATAGCAACATGGCTCATCTACCTCTGCTTTAGTCAGTCTTCATCACTGTGGTAAACATTTGAGAGAAACAAGTAAAAAGGAAGCATTCTTTGTGGCTCCTGAGTTCAGAGGACTCATTTAGCCAACAGTCTCTCAGTCCTATGACCATGAGTCTTCAGTGAAGAGTCCATCATGACAGAGAATGTGTAGCAGAAGAGACACTCACCTCACCTTAGCCAGGAAGCGGAGAGGGAAGCATGCCCTTCAAGACATGCCCCCAGTGACCTCTTTCTTCTAACCAGGCTGTGCCTCCAGAAGTTCCCACCATCTCCCATAATGTCTTTGGATTTAGAAATCCATCTAGGATTAATCCATTGATTAGGTCAGAGCCCTCACAATCCAATCAGCTCTCAATGATTGGATCTGCCAGCCAGGGACCAAGTTGTCAACACATGCATCTTTAGGGAGATAGTTCTTATCTGACCTATAACAGCCTCTGTAAGCAAAATTCACCATCTTTAGAGTGTGAATCCCTCAGCCCACCCTTGACACACTGGACCGCACTCAGCCTCTGCACTTTGAAGAGCTTGTGGCATTGAGAGCCTTGCATGTGAGCTCACAGATAATTCTGTATCCATAGGAAAATTATATCTAGCCCTTGTCTAATTTCTCATAGGTACTTGGTATTTGATGAGTTATTGACCAGGTGAGCTAATCATCTCCGTTGGTAGCAGAGGGATTTTCATGTTCATTTGGTCCCAAGAGATGAAGGCCTGTCAGATGCTCCCTGCCACACAGGTCCTGGAAACCCAGGGGGCTATGCCTGGTTTCCAAAAGGAGGGGACAACAGTACTTTGTGGAAATTCCACATTCCCCCTACTGCTCCTCCAACCTCCTGGGGCCACCTACTGTCACCAACCCTCTGAATGCACCCTTCGTTTCATTGATAGCATTCAACATATCACTTCAAGCTCAGGGGCAGGGTCATCTCTGCAGACGTCCCTGAGGTCTCAGGCCGTGGCCTGCTCCACCTCCAGTCTAGTAGCTCCTTCCACTTCATTGGTCCTTTTTTTCTGAACATCGCTTTCCCCCTGGACCAAAGGGCCTTGAACCCTGGCTCTGAAGGCCACTGTCCCACTGTCTATGCAGACTCTTTTTCCTCTGGAGTCAGCCTGTGCCCACTTCTCCCCCTCCTCCTGAGATCTGCCTTACTTAGCGAATTTAATCTCCTAAGAACCGACTCCTACAGTCCTTTATTACAATGAAAAGAGCAGTTGTCTGAGGACTCAAGTGTGCTCACCTGTCATTTGAGGACGGGCAGCCAAGCTGGCTGAGCTGTAGTCAACTTCTCTGCCGTCTTAGTTTGGCTTCACAAACACTCTTTCCGCGGCTACGAGGCTGCTTTTAAAATATTAAGGCTTTCTGGACTGCGTTCAAGTGAAAATGAAATGGCTAAGCGGATATTTTCGGTGATAGCTGGTGTCTACAGAACTCCTTCTTTCTCTTTCCCCCCGCACCTCCCTCCCTCTTCCTTCTTTCCAACCGGATCTGGCCATCTTATATAATTCTGATTGGCCTCAAATTTTTAGTCTTCTTGAGTGCTGGGGTCACAGACTATGCCACTGTGCCTGAGTCTGGTGAAACCTTTTCTGACAGCAGGAAGGATCATGGGTATTGTGTGCACAGTAACTCCATGGAGCCTTCACTGCATGTTATTGAACACCCATACCACAAGCTGCTGTTAATCCTGAACCCATTCTACAGATGAAACTAATCAAGGGAACACTGAAACACATTGTTCCTGGTTAAGTACCTAGGTAGGACAAAGTTTAGATTTTGAACCTGGGGGCCTCTGGCTCGTGAGCCAGCTATGGAAATGAGCTGGTTGTAGGTCTCTGGCATAACATTTGCTCCTGATCTCTTCCTCATACGGGAGCTGTGCCGACAGGCAGAGAGGCCGACAAGACTATCCTTGTTGAAAGGGAGGCCAAACCAGTTGGTCTAGGCAGGGCCGAAAACTCTGAAGGCCCAGTTTCCCAGAAATTACGAGGATCTGCAACTGCCCCCTCCTTACTCTGTGCCTGAGTCCCGCAGAAGCCCTCCAGCACCCAAGCGGCTACCTGCTTCCAGCTCAGGCCTTAAATTGGCCGTGCTCGCCTGGGTCCGAGGAGCCTTCTTTACTCTCTGTGTGGTGGTCGGACAGCTATCACCAAGCAGATGAAAGCAGGGGTCCAACAAAGAGAAAATGAAATTTCCCTTGAGCTATTTGCCCTGGCTGACGAACCCAAACCTCCCTTCCCAGGATGAAGAAGGTCTGATGTTCTGATGTTGAGAGCATCAAAGGCGGACTCCCTCAGCCGAGTAGTGACACTCGGAGGGAGGGAGGCTCAGCAGCCAGGCCTCCAGAACACCACTCCCACTGCTGCTGAAGCCAGACCCTTTGAATGTCCCCTGTGTCATTACTACCACCTCTGCCCAGACTTAACCTGGCCTGCCTTCTGCTCCTCTTCACCTGCCTCTGAAGCCACCATCTGACGGAGACGGGCCCTGCTCGCCCTTCTCTGAAACCGCCTCAAAGTTCAAAGGTCATAGGAGGAGTGCCCCCAAGGAAACACAGACGGGCTTCTCTCTCCAATGACACGTCCAGAAAAAGCTTGTTTCTGGCTGCTACGTCTTCTCTTCCTAATTTCAGGGCCAGTCATATTCAGAGATGATATTTCAACCATCCAAAAAAGAAAAAAAAAAAGAACCAGATAGAGACGGCCACACCACACACCGCAGAGATGCTCACATGCTCACAGCATTAACATTCTGTCGACCAGCCTCGAGCCTGATGCCTGATGCTAACCGGGACTCCAATCTTCCTGTGGGCCCGTCACCCGCCCTCCCCTCACCGCAGGATCATCATCCCCTTTCCCTCCCAGAGACTTTTTAAAGTGTCTCTCTGAATTAAACATAAATTCCGAGCTGCTTGCAGCATTTCTCTTAAAACACAAGGGTTTCAGGCTGGCGATGGTGGTGGGTAGAATTCAAACTCGTCTGCTTCCGAGCTAAACGGGACGACGACGCTAAGAGACGGCGGCTGGGAACCCGTTTAGACAGCCGCGGTGGCTGGATGAGACGAGGGGCCTCTCCTTGAGATTTGAGAAGACAAACAAGTGCTCTCCCCTTCCCTTTGTTTTTAGAAATTAGGATAGTTTTTCAACACACTGCCCTCTGCTACTCAGAGTGAACAGTCAGAGCACGGCTTTTATTCCCAAGCTCACTAAGGCAAGTAAATAGAAGCTTACAGGACAGAATGAGGAATGATAAGCAATTCCCACTGCTGCGAGTTCTTAATATATAAATTCATCCCGCAGCAGTGGAGTAGCAACTGGCAAAGCCAGAAACAATGGAAAGCTGGGCGGGCCTGGCTCCGCCGAGGTCAACCATCAAGGTTATCTATACGCAATTACTGGTATCTACAAACTTGCATAGCTGTCAGCTGGTCAGAGCCCAGATGAAAACTCACCATGCGCTCAGAAAGCAAATATAGTTTCTGAGGAGAGCCTCAAATTAGCTCTGTGAATGACTTGGCTTCCAGCGTGCACCAGCCACCCGCCTTTGGGGAACGTTTCTGCAGACAGTTCTTCAGTGTCTAAATTTGGGCATTGTCTCACAAATCTCTGTTCCCGAAGTAGGAAAGAACTGGAATTGCTCCTTAACCCTCGGCGACGATAAATTATATCACTTAACAATAGATAAGCTCCGGACACTTTTCCTGTGCGGAGCGCCCATTGTGAGGTACCTTCTAATCGTCAGCATCTCCTCTCCCCGGTCGGCCCCGCTAAAGACCTGTCGGTGGGGAAGAGACACAATAATTTGTTTTCTAGCTCCTCCTTCGGTGCCATCCATCATGTGTGGACACACAAAGCTGCTTAGCAGCAGATATGTATCTGCTTCCGCTGGAGTTCCTCTTCCCATCAGGCTATGCCAAGGGGACGCGTTTGCAGAGCCACGCTGCTTCCAGAGCCTGGAGATGGGGCCCCTGCCCTCCCGGGCCGGTGTGTGGAGATGGGAAGAAAAGGCATGCTGTGCTGTGCTGAAAAGGAGGCCTCTCAGTTCAGCCCCGCGGTCCACCTGAGGTCTGAGGATGGCCTGTCTGCCCCACAGGTCGGTGTGCTAAAGGTTTGATCCCCTAGGGGGCGATGTTAGGAGGTGGTGGGATCAGTAAAGGATGAGGCCTCCTGGAGAGTCGCCTAGTCATTAAAGATAATCTATGCCTCAGAAAGAATTGTGAGAACCTGACATCTTCCCTTTTCCTGTTTTGGGTGGATTTTTGTTTAGTTTTATTTTGTTTTAGTTTTAGTTTTGTTTGCTGCTTCCTGGCCAATGAGGTGGACCGTTTGTCTCACCGAGCGCTCTTACTATGAGAGGCTGCCTCATCAGGGTCCTGAAACAAAGGGCTCCCTCAACCAGCCACTGAAAACTCAGAATTGTGAGCCCTAACAACGCTTCTCCCTCTAAAAGTTCATTGTGCCTTCTCTTTGGGTAGTGAAGGAGAACTAACTGGCCACTATCTCAGCCCTAACTGTGGTCCTTGCTGGCAGATGTCTTCCTACCAGGGCCTTCCAGGGCCCCCATAGAGATGCTCTATGTACGAGTAGGGGTTAATCAAGGGCAGGTGATTTTCAGATTATCTGGAAGAGGCCGCACCGCACATTGGAAGCATTTTAAGAACCAGTTGCCTTTGTTCTTGTTCTTAAACCATTTGAGTTGTGACTCTGTTTCCACTCTGTCCTTCTCACCTTCTTGGCCAACTAACTTTTGCTGATATCTCCCTTCCAGTCCTGCTCATGCCTTGAGCGTCAGCTGTGGGTTCACTCTACCCCAACGACATAATTAAGGACTGTGACACATCGCCAGTATAACCTTCACATTAATCTACCTAGGCTTTGTGTCTTACGGTTTTCCTCCTGGTAACAGACAGCATGACCAAGGCAAGTCTTATAAAAGACAACATCTAATTGGGGCTGGCTTACCGGTCAGAGATTCAGTCCATTATCATCAAGGCAGGAGCATGGCAACATCCAGGCAGACATGGTGTAGGCAGAGCTGAGAGTTCTACATCTTCCTCTGAAGGCTGCTAGTGGAAGGTTGATTGATTTCCAGGCAGCTAGGATGAGGGTCTTAAGCCCACACCCACAGTGACACACCTACTCCAACAAGGCCACACTTTCTAATAGTGCCACTCCCTGGGCCAAGCATATACAAACCATCACATTTGGGACAAGATGGAGCCATGTCTGTTCCAACTCTTAATCAGGTCAGCACAAGTTGTTACCTCCTCCACCTCGGGCTTCTTGACCCACCTAGATGGAGTTTCGTGTGTATTTACAACTGCAAAGGTTGCACAGCGCACAAGTTCACACCCAAGGATGACTTTTACATCACTGCCCCTCGAGACTTCTGTGTTTATGATGATGGTTTTCTGGCAAATGACCATTCCAATCCTCAGATCCATAGACTCCACGTCTCCAGACAAACAAGGGGGGGGGGCTTCCTTTTCACAAAATTCTGAGGAATAAATCTTGGCATTGCCCCATGCTGGGCACTCTGTGTGAATAGCAAGCTTGATACACATTGCCGTAGCCTGTGCCTTCCCCAGCTCAAACCCTCAGTCTCCATCAAGCACCATTTGCATCTTGAATCTCACCCATGAACTGTGTGGTGAACTGAACAGGGCCGGGGTGGTGGTGGACATTTTTCTCACGATTACTCCCTAAGCGATGTGAAACAATAGTCATTTCCACAGCACCGGTGCTACATTGAGGCTAACAAGTAACCTAGAGCCGATGAAAAGCACAGAGAGAGAGAGAGAGAGAGGAAAAAAGATTCGGTTATGCATGGATATTGTGCCAAATTACTGAAAGGCCGCGACTTGGCATCGTCAGATTTTGACCCAGGGTGGGTTCTGGAACCATCTTTCACAGATACCAACGGCTATGTAGCAGTTTCAACACTGCAAAGGGTGTGCTGAGGAAGGGAGCTTTTATTTCAGTCAGCGAAAAGATACTAAGTCAGCAGGGACTTCCATGCAAAGGACCCCACTCCTCACCACAGATGCTCGCACAGACACTCTGTAGGCCCCCTTCCACCTATCAAGGAGGATGGTCAAGAACGGATGAGCTGTTCGTGGATTTCTCTTCTCCTGCTGGATCTTTTTGTCCATATTTATATCCCAGTATAGAGCCCAGCATCCAGCTTTGGATGGATAGATAGATAGATAGATAGATAGATAGATAGATAGATAGATAAAAATTACATTCTTTAATGGCTATGTTATCCTTTAACATGTAGCATGTTAAAACCAAATGTCCCAATAAACCAAGCCAACTCAATCTGTACTTAGGCAAAACAGATTTGCTAAACAAAAGGTTGGCCTCCTGACCAGCAGGCACACTGTTCTCTCACACAGCCCAGCACTGAGAGTTTGATGAAGAACAATGGGCTTTGCTGCAGGTTTCAGGGGTCAGTGGGGAAGAAGGTGCTGCAACCAAGACAACAGGGACAGTTCGGGTGTGGGAGGGAGGGGAGCTCTTGGGAAGTGTTCTCTCTCCTGTCTTGAGGTACAATCCATGTTTTCACCATTGAGAGTGCTGGCAGACACAGTAAAAACAGTTCAACAGTGGAAAGGTCAGGGACTCTGTGAAAGTCCATGTCATGGTTTGAATAGGCTTGGCCCAGGAAGCAGCACTATTGGGAGGCGTGGCCTTGTTGGAGTAGGTGTGTCACTGTGAGTGTGGCCTTAAGACCCCCTCACCCTTGCTACCTGAAAGTCAGTCTTCCACTAGCAGCCTTCAGATGAAGATGTAAAACTCTCAGCTCCTCCTGAACTATGCCTGCCTGGATGCCACCTTGTTCCTGCCTTGATGATAATGGACTGAATCTCAGAACCTGTAAGCCAGCCCCAATTAAATGTTGTTCTTATAAGAGTTGCCTTGGTCATGGTGTCTGTTCATAGCAGTAAAACCCTAACTAGGACAGAAGTTGGTACCAGGGACTGGGATATTGCTGTGATAGGCCTGACCAGGCTTTTCTTTGGATGAATGTAGATTTTGGGACTTTGGGTTTGGAAAGCAGTGGAATGCTTTAAATGGGGCTTAATGGGCCATCCTAGTAGGAATGTGGAAGACTTTGTTGGTGAGTATAATTTGAACTGTGCAGACCTCGCCCAGGAGGTTTCAGTGGAGAATTTCAGAATGTGGCCTAGAGACTGTTTTGTGTGTGTGTGTGTGTGTGTGTGTGTGTGTGTGTGTGTGTGTGTGTGTTTTATTTTGGTGAAGAATATGGCTACCTTTTGTCCTTGTCTAAAGAGTCTGCTTGAGGCTAAGGTGAAGAGACTCAGATTAATTGCATTGACAAAGGAAGTTTCAGAAACGCCCATCATAGACTTTGTTCTCTGGCTAAGTCTCCTGAAGAGCATTTAAAACAAGCATAGCAAGCTTAGAAAGGGAAAATATAAAATACATGATTTAAGAATTAAAGAGGCACCCGGAAGTGAAATGGAGTCTAATCCTGTGTTCTAGGAGAGAGAAGATTAAGGGAGTAGGACTTTGGACCCAGTTAAATTTAGATTCACACAGGGTGGTACACACCTTTAATCTCAGGAGATAAAGCGGGGCAGATCTCTGAGTTCAAGGACAGCCTAGGACAGAGCAAGTGCTAGGTGAAGAAAGGTTTAAATCCAGGCATGGTGGTACACATCTTTAATCCCACAAGACAGGCATACAGATCTCAGAGTTCAAGTCAGTCTACAGAGCAAGATCTAGGACAGCCAAGCTTAGGCAGTGAAGGAGTTGGTGTAATGTGCAAGAACAAGGGGGCCAAGTTCCAGCCCCAGGAAGCAGCAGAACTTGGCAGCTTCAGCCATGTGGCTCTGGCTTTAGAGTGAAAAAGGAAGGGACGACTGGCACAATTGATGCTGGTCAGCTGGAGCTAAGAAATTAGTGATGATTAAGAAGAGACCAGCATCACTGAGGTGAAATCTTCTGGGAAGTGTTTTCTGATAGCAAAAAGATGTTGTGTTCCAGAGAAAGCCAAGGTTGTATCTCATGCTGTAGCTGTACTTGGTAATATGTAAAAGTCACTCAGGTGGTACTGGTTTTGAAGGCGTGAAGGAGTGAAGTTCATGAAGAGCAGCTGAGACAGGGCACTGTGAGAGGTCATGGAAGGCCATCGGTGAAGGCACAGCCTCAGTTGCAGTTGATGGCCCAGGACTGAAAGGGTCATGCAAAGGAGTTGAGGCTTGGCACCATGAAGAGAGCCTATGACAGGCTATTGGTGAAGCCTAGTTGTAGTGGAATAGCCCAGCATATTGGAGATGCCAGTACCATGGGATGATCACCAAGAACAGCAGAGGCAGTGGAGTGGATCAGCCTGAGCTTAGAGCGCTACAGAGGGCAGAGCTGGAGAAGTGACACTAGCTCTTTGGAGGAGCCCAGAAGATTATGTGTGGATCCCAGACATTGAAACAAGAAGCTGTAACATTGACGTTGTCTTGGAGACCCCAAGATGTTTGAGATGCCGGAACCATGGCCTATCTGCTGAGGAAAGCTGCTAAAAGGGGATGAAACCAGCCCAGCAGAAAGAAGTTTGTTGCAGTCAAAAGAAGAAAAAGGAGTTGGGGATCCAAAGACCACTTTGACATCAGACATGGAGAGTTTGGGCTTTGTCCAGCTGGTTTCCCACCTTGCTTTGGGGATTACAGTTAAGTCATTGGATGACTCTCAGAAGAGACTTTGATCTTTGGACTTTTAACATCTTTGAATCTACAATAAACTATGGGGACTTTGGAAGTTAGACTAAATGTATTTTGTATTTTCTATGTTTAGGTATGGTCCCCATCGACTCATATGTTTTAACAAGTCTATGGGGACCAGGGAGTGAAATGTTACGGTTTGAATACGCTTGGCCCAGGGAGTAGCACTATTGGGAGGCGTGGCCTTGTTGGAGTAGGTGTGTCACTGTGAGTGTGGGCTTAAGACCCCCTCACCCTTGCTACCTGAAAGTCAGTCTTCCACTAACAGCCTTCAGATGAAGATGTAAAACTTTCAGCTCCTCCTGAACTATGCCTGCCTGGATGCCACCTTGTTCCTGCCTTGATGATAATGGACTGAATCTCAGAACCTGTTAGCCAGCCCTAATTAAATGTTGTTCTTATAAGAGTTGCCTTGGTCATGGTGTCTGTTCACAACAACAAAACCAAAACTAAGACAGTCCACGGAGAAAATTTTAGGAGAACCCTCCCTTAGTCAGTAGAAGAAAAGGCCTCCTGTGTCCTCGCCTTAGAAAAGACGGAGTCCTGGGTATTTCCTTCCTCTGCTTCCTTGAAATCCTCCCCAATCCAGCTGCTTTTACCTGGAGTCAGAAATTGTTCAAATGACCTCAGAGAGGTCACCCACTGCCACCCATGTCAGAATGCTCTGCTCATCCTGAAGACTGGTTTTGTTTGTGTGTGTGTTTATACATACGTATCTAGACACATATATCTGATCAGGACACATGTGTTGAACTCTGAGCAGACGTTTAGCTCTATCTTAAAGACACAGGAGTATGCACATAGGTCTGGTCATCCAGGTTCCCACTCAACCGAGACAATGGTATTTTTAGTATATGTGCTGCTGAAGCGAGCACGACAATGGTATTTTTAATGAACGAAGGTTTTTACAAGTCATTCGGCCCTGGAATCCAAGAATAGAGGAAGTAAGTCCTCTGGGCCAGATGCTGATGCCAATTAGGAAGACACAGGGAATGGCTGTTGACTCTTAGGTGACTTCTTCCTCACAGCAGAAGCATGGTATTACAGTGCTGTTGAAAACAAGGCTCTGGGGCTGGGGAGGTTGGGCATGGAGAGGACAATGATAATGAAAGTGATGTCGGTTGTAGTCATAAAAATGACAGTAGCTAATGACATTTGTGTTGGGTTTGAGTGTTACTAGTGGCTGGTGACCATGACACTTTTAGAGATGGCAGTAACAACTGAGGTGCAGTAACATTGCTGGGGTGGTGGTGGCGCTTTCTTGCTGATGCAGAACTGATGGTGCTAATAGACTCTCGTGGTAGCGCTGGTGGTGATGGTGATGGTACTGGTGATAATGTTGCCACGGGTAGAAATCCTAACGCTGCTAACAGTGGCAGGAGGCAGTAATGGTGGTGTGGCAATGGCCATCGTTATGGTAATAGTCATGGTAGTAACGGCAATGATGGTAATGGTATTTACGGTTGTGACAGCAATAATAGCAATGATAGTGGAGTTAATGGTGGAAATGGCAGTGATGTCAATGGTGGTAGTGGTACAGCCATGATGGTAACAGCACCATCGGTGCTGATGGCAGTGCTGGTGGTAACTGCAGTAACGATGCAATTGTAAGGGTAATGGCAGGAATTGTGATGATGGAGGTGTTGGTAGCAATGGTAGTAATGGTAGCAATGTATGTATGTATGTATGCATGCATGCATGTATGTACAATGTAGGTATGATTGTACAATCATAACTGCAGTGATGACAGTGATGGGTATGATCATTCCAGCAAGAATGACAGAAGGGAAGGTGGAGGCAAGCACTGAACTAGCCCATTATAGCATCTATTGGGAAGCTGCCTAAAAACACAAGTGGCGACCCAGGGTGTCTAACCATGCTGTGCTGTGTGGCTGAACAATTATGGCAGGTGCTGTGAGCAAAGATCGGGAAATGCCCTGGCTCTAGGCTTCTCACTGACAACATTGTTAAAATGCTTTCTCCCAACCCTGAAGTATACCTCCCCTCTGCTCCGCCCAGTCAAACAGCTCAGAAAATATAATTACTAGCACCATCTAATCAATAACTATTGCTCCTGGCCCTGTCTGTCAATACCAGTGTCTGGATCCCAGAGTCCTGATATGCCCCCTCAACCTGTCAATTTCTGCTTTATGTTAGGAAAAGTACATCTAGCAAACCCATCTGCTGATGAGATTGTATAGTGCCATTAATAATACATATCTTAAAAATATGTTTTTAACTAATAGAACATGAGGGGCAAGGTTGAAAATATTCTATATTTCCCATTGTATCCTTCCCAATTGCACCCAATATCAATGTTGTATTGTGGAACACCTCACATCGGTGTTGTATTATGCCACCTCACAAAGTGATCTTGAAATCAAAGAGAAACCTACAGGTAGGAGGAGAGAAGCTCCATCTTGCTGGGTTTTCTGAGTTGGGGAGAGACTTACAAAGCAGTCTTTGCCACCATGAAGAGGCTGTTCATGGGACTTCACTACAAGCACTTGTCAGCTCCACAGCATGGGAACTCTTTGCCTTGACACTTTGGGTCACATGTTGCGAGCAAAGCTTGTCTTTGCCTGTGGCCAGTAGCCAGTTACTGCTGCTCAGCTGGTTGGGCAATCCCAGAGGTGCCAGAATGGCCTCCCCAAACAAAGCATTTCAAGGAAAAGCCAGTGGCTAGGAGAGGAGCCTTGGGTCACTGGCTGGTCCGAGTCTTTGATGTGGAAATTCACATTTAATAGCTTTACTGTGTGCTTGCCCTGTACAGAAGCCGGCTTCCCCTCTATTAGTCCCTTATTAGAAATACTCTTGTATTTGGGGACAAGGCTTTTAGACAGAGAGAGGGCGTATGAGGAAAGGCCCATGTGAATATTATGTCAAGAGTTGAACTTCCCTTTCTACTGTAATGTAATCAAGAAAATCTCCCACTGATGAGACCACGGGCTGGTCTGGTCATGGCAGGTCTTCAGTTGACATTCTCTGTTCCCATGTAGCACCAGTTTATATCAAGTGGGCAATAAAGCCAGAACAGAAACTCTCTCTTTCTCCCTTCCAAGTGTGTGTCGCGTCCTGAAGCATTTTTTAAATGTCCTCCCATTTCACTGGATCCTGGAAACAACTACACAGCCTGGCAGGTAGAAGGTCACACCATAGGTTTCCCTAAAGTATCAGTGAGGTGATGGCGGACTGTATTAACTTTGTCTAATGTCAGTCAGATTTCCATTACCAAGATAAAAAGTCCAAGCTACATCAACCTCATGGAAGAAGGGTTTCTTGGGGTGGGGGTGGAGGGTTCGTTAGCTTTGTCTATTGCTGTGGGTCAGTGGGAGACAGGCACCATGAAGAGAAGCGTGTGTGTAGAACACTGCTCTCCTCACAGAAGCGAGGGTATCCTTCAAGAACACATTTTCAGTCACCCCACTTCCTCCTAAGGGTTTTCCACCTCCCGATAGTGCCACAGATAGATGCTAAACCTTTAACTCATGGTCTTTGGTGTTCACAGCATGTAATGGAGGGGAGAAAAAAGACCTTTGTGTGTGCTGATGTGTTTGGGTGCTGTGGCAGGGGACTGTATTAGCGTTTCCATGAATACTTTTCCTGGTTTATCAAGTCATATAAATATAGTACTTATTAACAACAAAAAGTTGCTAAAAACTTAAAGCAAGGGGTTGGGGATTTAGCTCAGTGGTAGAGCTCTTGCCTAGCAAACGCAAGGCCCTAGGTTTGGTCCTCAGCTCCGGGGGTGGGGGTGGGAGGGCACTTAAAGCAAGTGTGAGAAACATTACTTGGGTTACCACATTGGCCTTTGGGGGTTTCCTGGCCATTGGCATGTGGAGCATTTTCTACACAGACTTGTCAGATCTCACATAGTGAGTCATGACACTGGGTAAGATCTACTGACCCCAATTAACCATTGAGCTTAGCATTACCCAGTGATAGGGGCTGGTAGACCTGGACACAGGAAATACATGCAGAGGAAGCCACTGGATATTAGATCTGAAAACATTAATATATGGGAAAACTGCGGATAGCGGAGAGGTCTTCAAGTGATCCCCATTGTCACCCTCCATCATTGTGGAAAAGCTTGAGAAGCTGGTGTTGATCTTGAATCCTCTCAACTCCAGCTTGTTCCCACCCATGAGCTACCTGGGGCATCTTGCGGGTCCCCAGAAACAGAACATACCAAGAGTATTGTCTGAGTTAGGGTTCGTATTGCAGTGAAGAGACATTGTGACAATGCTTGTAAAAGAAAACATTTCACTGAGGCTGGCTTACAGTTTCAGAGGTTTATAGTCCATTATCATCATGGCAGGAAGCATGGTGTGATGCAGGCAGAGATGATGCTCGAGAGGTAGCTTAGAGTTAGTTCTACATTTGGGTCCTCAGGTGGTAGGAAGAGACAGCAATACACTAGCCAGGCTTGAGCATCTGAGACCTTAAAGCCCACCCCCAGTGACACACTTCCTCCAACAAAGCCACACCTACTTCAACAAGGCCACACCTACTCCAACAAGGCCACACCTACTTCAACAAGGCCACACCTACTCCAACAAGAGGACGCCTGCTAATAATACCCTTCACTATGAACCTATGGAGGCCATTCATTTTCATTGAAATTCTCACAAGTGTTGTGAGATTACAGCGAAGGGCATGGCTTCATGTCCCTTGCAGACATGCAGAATTTAAGGAGAGGTGGCTGGTTCTGCTTTTGTCTTATGTCTTTGTCCACATCCATCAGGAAGGGTCCTGTATCTTCTCCATCACTCTGTGAGAGTCCCACATGAACAGGGCTCACGATTTCTCAAAACAAACAAGAAACCTTATCTTCCTTCTTTATCACAGCCAAGTTTCAAGCCTGCATCTGGGCTTGTGTTAAAGTCTACACCATGACAGCCACTTGGGTTTTGATGATGTAGTCACACTGAGGCAGAAAGACAAATAGCACTGAGTGCCTTGGCCAGAGGCGGCATCCATGTATGAGCAACACAAATAACTCAATCAGCTTTAGGACTGTAGCCATTGAGAGAATAACACTAATATAAGACACATGCGGGTGCAGGCCAGGACATGTCCCCAGAGCTCTGGAGCAGCCCAAACAAGGGATTGAGGCTGAGAGCTCAACCTCCTAGCTCACAGCCTTTGCCATGATCTTAGGGCAGAAGCTGCTTGTGTAAATCAGGGACTCCATGTATAGCCCCAGTATCAGCTCAAGAGGTTTTTTCTTGACCTATTAGATGCGGAATCACTGGCTTTCAAACTTCTGAAAGCTTTACAGAGTTTTGTCTGCTGTTCTTCAGGGGAGTAACCCAGAAAGATTAAATGGCTTTCACGGGTCACATGGGGAGCATAGTAGAGCTGAAGGCATCATCTAGATATTAATGGTGTTTTGTTGTTGTTGTTTGTTTTTTGTTTTTTGTTGTTTGGTTGTTTTTTTGTGTGTGTGTTTTGTTTTGTTGTTTTGCCTAGAATGTTGCCAAAGAAATGAGGCAACTGAGACATTTCTTCTGAGGGCCTTGATCAGTTTGGGTACCATTCAGAGAGACTGCTATGATCTTGTCTTACTGAGATGATCTGGAGTTTCTTGGTTTTCATGACTCATTCCATTAGAGAGGGCCTTTTATCTTTACTTTTGTCTATGATCTGGCTCCTGGCCAGATGGGCCCCGTTCAAAGGGCCTCAACTCAACGTCACCTTTCCCTCCAGTCTCTACTTCCTAGCTTCTAGGCTTTGCCCATTTCCTTCATGGTAATCATGATGCTAGTCCATCTATTTGTTTACTTGCTGTCTGGGACTCACTACGTAGCCTCAGCTGACCTCAAATTTGTGGTCCTCCAGCCTCAAACTCTTGAGTGCTAGGATTACAGGCATGAGCCACCATTTTGGGAAAAGGCTTGGGGGGCAATGAGTTTTCGAGCTCAAAGCTGTATTCCAAACCAAGCACCCAGTAGGCACCCAATTCTGAATGTCCAAGAACAGGGATGCATTCCGCCTCCGATTCAGCCTCATCCATTTAAAACTCACGCATCCACTTGCACATATTTGTAGTCTGGCTTCCCTGCCAGGCCAAGGACTTCTGGAACCAACTCCATCCAAGTCTGCATTTGTGTGCAATGCTATGCCCCACCTAGATTGGTTCTGAGATTGGCACATGGAGTGGAGCTTTGGGACCTGTCCACAAAGAGACCCTGTGCTAGTGGAAGGCATAAGCAGACAGAGAGCTTCCTTGGGGGCTAATGGTATGTTTTGGCCTCTTCCTTTCTGCTGGACTTCAAGGTGGGCACAGCTGAAAACCCTGTGTCCAACATACATATTCTGGACCAAGAATTTGTTTTCATCTCTCAAGCAGCTACCTCCAGCTGGCTTTGCTTAAGTGATCACAGGATAAAATTTCTTCCTCATCTCCAGCCAAGGTGATGAAAGACTGCTTCATCTCTGATCCCCAGGGCCAGTGCTCAGAGTTTCTTGGCCCAAGAGGAGACATGAGACAGAGGGGAGCCATCACCTACCCTCAGACAGTCAGAACACAAAGGCTGGCTCACACTCCTACGCAAAGGGGTTGTGATGTTTGAATATGGTTGGCCCAGGGAGTGGCACTATAAGGGGGTGTGGCCTTGTTAGAGGAAGTGTGTCACTGTGGGTGTTGAGATCCTTCTAGCCATGTGGGGCCAGTCTTCTACTGCTTGCCTTCAAAACAAGATGTAGAACTCTCAGCTCTTCCAGCACTGTGCCTGTCTGGGTGTTCCCATGTACCCTACCTTGATGATAACTCAAAACCAGTAAGCCAGAGCGGATTAAATGTTGTCCTTTATAGGAGTTGCCTTGGTCATGGTGTCTGATCACAGAAGTAAAACCCTGACTAATATAGTGGTGGTTGCTCTTGTGGATTGGATCTGAGTTCTGTCCACAGCTCACTTAAAGAGCCAGTAGGATGTCAGTTTCTCCATCAGAAATGTGGGAGTCATACATGACTAACATGGCTACTTCTTCTAAAGCCCACAGCATGGCTGCTACCTCATCATGGGGCTCTTATGTCCTAGAGGCCCTCCTTACATGTCCTCATTCAGAGAAGCCTCAGCTTATTTCTTGCCGGCAGCCTGCTCTTCATATCCCCTCTCCCCCAGGTCATCCCATCCTCAGTACAGGTCCTAATCATTCAAGTTTTGGGTTTCTTCTTCCACACATGGTGGCCTGAGTTCTCCCTTGGACGATGGATGCTGACCTGGAGCCAGGAACCTGCTGACTTTTCCTGTTTCTGCATCTCAAGCTCCTGATAGACACCCGAGGCCCAATAAGGATAGACTGAGGCAAGGGGCCTAGAGACAAACACAGATCCCCATGCCACTCCTCCAAGGGTTTTCAAACCCTCACAGCAGGACCTGTGATGTGTTTTACCAAGCCCAAAACAACTACAGTACTCCAGGTCCAAATATTAAGAGTCCTGACACAGTGACAGTCAAGCCTTAAGCCAAGCAAGAGGAACTTTGTGAGCAGATGCACAGATCTCCACTTGTGGAACCAGGCCTGCCTGGACTGTTTTTGGGGTCAAAGAGACTAGAGCTTTGGAGAGGGGCAAGGTTTGGGAACAGTCCCTAACCACACCCTATAGTCTCAGCAGACACAGTACAATCCCCACTTTCTCTGCCCCTTCTTTCCGGCCTTTCACTGGTCTCACCACCTCAGCTCTCTAGGAGGCTGGTCCCAAGTAGGCTCCATCACGGCTCCAACACTGCTCTTTGAGAGACTTTCTATTTCTAAACCCTTCTTTTGGGGCATTATTTCAAAGTAGAATCATGTTATAAGGAACTCCTGAGGAGTGATGGGTAAGAAGCCCCTAGTGACAGAGAGGATAATGCTTCTAATCTTCCAGGACAGCAGAGGATGAGGGCCGCCCAGTCCGGAAACAGGGCTACCCTCAGAAGGCATCCCTTGTTAAGGGATGGATGAGGACAAAAACCAGACCCCTGCAGCAATGACTTATGTGGGCAGCCAACATAGTGCTACATACAGCTGCCTGTGTTAGCCAGGATCTCTAAAGGAACAGGACTGATATTAACAGGGAATTCGTTAGACTGACTTACAGCATATGGTCTGGGTCCAGCAATGGCCATCTCCTCACAGAACTGGTCAAGAAACCAGTAGTTGTTCAGTCTGTGAGACTGGATATATACTAGAACCCTGAAAAAAATGGTTTAATTCCTGGTCACAGCAACCCAACAACACAGTAACAAATAGACAAACTTGACATTGGGAGTGAGGGCAAACAAGCAAAAAGCAATAGGTCCCTTCTCCCATGTCCTTTGATGTGGGCTCCCTCCAGAAGGTATGGTGCAGATTTAGGGTGGGTCTTCCCAGACCAAATAATCCAATCAAGAAAACTCCCTCACAGGCGTGCCTAGCTAATTTGGATTTTTAGTTGATTCCAGATGGAGTCAAGTTGACAACCAAGATTAGCCCTCACACTCCTCAAGAAAATGACACCATTTTCTTAATAGGGCCACTGTACAGTTATGCCATGTGTCTATGTGGTATCATTTGTGTAAAAGTGTCCTGGAGTGCAGAGTTGCACAGGCTCTCTGAGATGAACCCCAGAGAAGCTTTGCAAGCAACTGAAAGAACTTACAGGTATTGTGGTTTGCCCTGGAGTTATC
The DNA here is from genome assembly GCF_021556685.1 of Rattus norvegicus. NCBI lineage: Eukaryota > Metazoa > Chordata > Mammalia > Rodentia > Muridae > Rattus > Rattus norvegicus. Next base: position 29,573,416 of record NC_141552.1, read on the forward strand.
TGTATTTTGATGCTCATTTCACTGCCCCAAGGACAGCTGCCTAGTCATGTGCTCAGGACTCAGGTGACTTCACCATAACCTTCTCCCCATTGAATTTGTAAAAATGCAGGTGAGGGGCAGGTACAGGATAGAAGCAGACCTGTCATTGGAGGAGAAGGAAGGATAGGCAGGAGAAAAGTTTGAAGGAAGAGGAGGAGACTGGAACGGAAAGGAGGAAGAGACAGAAGGGAGAGGGCAAGAAGCCATGGCAGGTAACGTTAAGATTTCACTCTGTGTGTTTACAGGTTGTTATTAATGTTCTTAAGGGATGTATGGTACTGGGCTTTTATCTAGGTAGGCAATTATATCTTACCAATTGGGTCAATGATTACTGTGTGGTGTATTCTTTTATGTGATGGTTTGAGTGTAGGAAAGTGTGCGGCAGCAGGAGAGCCTGGGCCACCGCGGATTCAGGATGTGTTTGGATGTGTTTCCACCAAATATCTACAGATATCTTGGGGCACTTTGGTGACCTATCGAGGTAAAAGACAACAATACTTCAACATGCATACGCTATCAATGGAGGTACATGGAAATGAGCTTGTCCCCTGAGACCATGGAACACAGCACAAATCCCTTCAGACTTTGGTAGATTGACCTAGCTCGTAAGCTTCTGGTGAGCTTTGGGAGCCAAGGATCGGATCGAAAGGGTTTGAGGGTGGATTGAGACCCAGTGAAACCCAGATGATTGTTGCAGGGTGGGAAACTATGTCCACCCCCCACCCCCGGCCCTCCGACAGACTGAAAAAGCTCTTCCATAGCTGTGCTCCTCCTTGGACCTCAGTGGACAATGCTCAGCAGAACACAGGGCTCTGAGCCACTAAGAGCAGATCTGACCTCCACAGAGGACTTGTGGTCCCTCCCTTCTGCCTGGATAAAGTTTTGTACTCTGCCTTCCCCAGCGGCTTCTAGAAGCTCTCACAACTAGTAAGACTTTCTCTCCATGCCAAGGAGGAGATAGAGGAACTGGCCTGAATGTCTATGCATGCAGCTTGTGGTAGCCTGGGAGTGACAAAGCCAGGGAGCAACCTTGTCTGTGCTCAGCACTTTGAATGTGGCAGGGATGAATTTGCATGGCGGTATTTGAGAGCAAATCCTTTCCTTCCCCCAGACATAGAAACAGGGGTAGAGAAAAGTCCTGCTGCCCCATGACTACCAGCTTTCCTCAGTGTGACCCAGGAGGTGGCTGACCTTACATTATTCACACCCTGTAGACTGACTGCTATGAATTCCCACTTGGCAGATGAGGAAAATACAGTCAAGAGTAGTTACAGACAAGAGTCAAGGTTCCTGTAATTGAGATGAACCCTCTTGGCATGGGAACCATCTGAGGACCTGAGAGACTTATTCCCTTTGCCTCTGCTTCCTTCCCAAAGCAAGGGTGCATGTCGAGCCCTACTACATGTGGGGACTTCCAAAGGCAGCTGTGGAGAGGCAGGGTGCAGCACTTCATCCAGACTGAAAGGAAGATCCACAAGACCCTTGTGGATGTCAGATCTGACCATAGTGACCCAGAGTCCTGTGGGCTACTGAGAATCTCCCACTGAACATGGGCATCAGATAATCTGCAAATCCCATGTGCTTTGTGAGGGTCTGGGAAGGGGCCTGGCCAAGAGAAAGCATGTCCTGGGCAGATCTGTTGAAGGGGCAGTCCCTTCCCCACCCTGACTGGTATAGATAGAAGCAAAGGACAGCATCAGCAGGCTGCAAAACGGAAGCACTAGGACTTCCCAGCCAAGTCCTCCTATGGTGTCTACAGCTCCTAGAAAAAGTCAAACTTCCAGAACCCAGAACGCCTTCATATTCTGATTCCTGTGTTTTCCCATAGTGAGGGCCTCCTTTTAGACAGAGACCAATCCAGTGTGCTGATGGAAGCCTCCAAGGCCAGCCCCTCACGGGGAAATCATCCTGCCCTTTGCAAGTTTGTCCTCTCAGAGTTTATTAACCAGAAGGCGGAGAGCTGAGGCTGGGTTTGCAATACCATTTACCAGCTGGTGGAATCACACAGCAAAGCCCTGTGTCCTCAAACCAGCCTGGACAGAGTGCCAAGCCTCCAGATGGACAGTGAAGTCTTCTAAGCAGCTGCCATCCTCGGCATGCCCCTGCTGGAGTGTAAGATTAGTTTATAGAGATCGTGGATGAGAAGAGTCCTCCACACTGAGAAGGTGCAGAGGTGGGTTTATATTCCAGGTGTCTCGGGCCTCTGGCTGCACCCCACATTTAGCTTGGGAATTATATTAGTCAGGGTTCTCTAAAGGAATGAAATTTACAGAATGAATATATATGTATATATATATATACATAAATCTAATAAATCCCATATATATATATACACACTACATACATATACATGTAAGTGTCCACATGCATATACATACACATGTAATATACATACATGCATACATAATGTGATTTATTAAATTGGCTACAGGTCCAGCTAGTTCAACAATGGCTGTCTAGTACTTATATAGGTGGCCAGCAGAGGTGTGGCTCAGATTAAAGGTTGATCGTCCCACCTCAAAAGATCTGGATTGAAAATGTCTCTTCCCACTTCAAATGATTTAATTAAGAAAAAAATTCCTCACGGTTGTGCCCAGGCATTTGGGTTTTCTGGTTGACGACCAATAACAACCATCAAAAGAAACTCTACACTCTTGTATTCTGGGTCCAGGCTGACAAAATGTTACCAATAAGAATGCTAGGGCTAAGGACAGGCTGTTGGGCAAATAATTGTTGTCTTAGGGTTTTATTGCTGTGAACAGACACCATGATCAATGCTAGTTTTATAAAGGACAATATTTAATTGGGGCTGGCTTACAGGTTCAGAGCTTTAGTCCATTATCATCAAGGTGGAAACATGGCAGCATCCAGGCATCTTCACCCAAAGGAAGCCAGAACAGACTGAGCATCCTTAGGCAGCTAGGAGGAGGGTCTCCAAGCCCACCCCACAGTGACACACTTCCTCCAACAAGGCCACACCTTCTAATAGTGTCACTCCCTGGGTCAAGCATATGCAAACTGTCACATTCCACTCCCTGGCCTCCATTGGCTTGTTCAAACACATGAGTCTATGGAGGCCATACCTAAACATAACAATAAAAAAGGCACACTTAGTCCAAGTTCCAAAGTCCCCATAGTCTATAGCAGTATCAACAATGTTAAAAGTCCACAGTTCAAAGTCTCTTCTGAGATCCATCCAATCACTGAACTGTAACCCCCGAATTAAGACAGGCAACCAGCTGGGCAAACTTCACACTCTGCCATGTCCATGTCTGATGTCAAAGCAGTCTTTAGATCTTCACCTCCTTTTTCATCGTTGTTGACTGAAACAAACTTCTTTCTCCTGAGCTGGTCCCACTCCCTGTTAGCAGCTTTCCTCAACAGATAGCCCACGGCTCTGGCATCTTTAACATCTCTGGGTCTTCAAGGCAACTTGTTTTAATGTCTTGGATCCACACAGGATCCTCCAAAGGGCTGGCTTCACTTCTCCAGCTCTGTCCTCTGTAGCACTCGGGTTGATCCACTCCACTGCCTCAGCCGTTCTTGGTGATCATCCCATGGTACCAGCATCTCCAAGACACTGGGGTCTTCTGTTGCAACTAGGCTTCACCAGTAGCCTCTCACAGGTTCTCTTCAGGGCACCAATCCTCAACTCCTTTGCATGACCCCTTCAGTCCTGGCTCATCAATTGCAACTGAGGCTGCACCTTCACCAGTGGCCTTCCATGGTCTCTCATGGTGCCCAGCCTCAGCTGCTCTTCATGACCCCTTCATGCCTTCAAAACCAGTCCCACCTGGGTGACTCTTACACATTACCAAGTCCAGCTGCAGCATGAGATACAACCTTGGCTATCTCTGGAACACAGCTTCTTTGTGCTCTCAGAAAACTCTTCCCTTTAGATTTCACCTCAATGATGCTGGTCTCTTTCTTAGCTCCAGCTGACCAGCTTCAATTTTCTCCTACTCCTCTTACATACAAAGCCAGAGACACATGGCCAAAGCTGCTGAGTTCTGCTGCTTGTAGGAGCTGGAGCATGGCCCCCTTGTTTTATTATATTTTTAACTTCTTCACTGCTTAAGCTTGGCTGTCCTGGATCTTGCTGTGTAGATTGTCCTTGAATTTAGAGATCTGTGTGCCTGTCTCCTGGGATTAAAGGTTTGTACTAAGTTGCCTGGAGCTCACTTAGCTGGGTGGGACCTTGCCCCGAGGTCATTACTCCCTTAATTCAATTTAATACTCTTGAGCACTGGATTTAGCTCCATTTCACTTCCAGGTGTCCCTTTAATACTCGAACCATATATTTTGTGTTTTTCCTTTCTCAACTTCCCTTTTTTTCATTAAAATGCTCTTCATAAGAGTGAATTTTAGTAACCACGCAATAGAATTTACACCAGGCTGTTTTGAGACTTCCTTTTTCAAAGCAATTAATCTAAATTTCTTCACCTTAACCTCAGGCACACTCTTTGGACAATGGCAAAAGGCAGCTACATTTTCCCCCCAAATACCACAAAAACAGTCTCTAGGCCACAAACTGAAATTCTTCTGCACAGAACCATCTTGGGTCAGGTCCGAACCATTCAAATCACCCTCAGTAACAAAGTCTTCCACATTCCTACTAGGATAGCCCATTAAGCCCCATTTAAAGCATTCCACTGCTTTCCAAACCCAAAGTCCCAAAATCCACATTCCTCCAAACAAAAGCATGGTCAGGCCTATCACAGCAATACTCCACTCCCTGGTACCAACTTCTGTCTTAACTAGGGGATTTTATTACTGTGAACAGACACCATGATCAATGCAAGTTTTTAAAGTACAGCATTTAATTGGGTCTGGCTTACAAGGTTCAGAGGTTCAGTCCATTATCATCAAGACAGGAACATGGCAGCATCCAGGCAGGCCTGGTGCAGGAGGAGCTGAGTTCTACAACTTTACCGGAAGGAAGCCAGGAACAGACTGAGCATCCTCAGGCAGCTAGGAGGAGGGTCTCCAACCCCATGGTGACACACTTCCTTCAACAAGGCCACACCTTCTAATAGTGCCACGCCCCGGGCCAAATGTATGCAAACCATCACACTTGTCATCTGAGCACCAAACCCAGAATTCCCTCTCAAGAATCTACGTGGAAAAAAATGCTGAGTATCCTGGTGCATACTTGCAATCCCAGCTCTGGGGAAGCAGGGAAAAATGAATAATAGCCTTAAGGCTAGTTGGCCAGCCTAGCCTGCTTACTGAGTTTCAGACCAATGAGAGACACTGGATGGATAGATAGATGGATGAATGGATGGATGGATGGGTAGATAGATAGATGGATGGATGGATAGATAAATAGATGGATGGATGGATAGATGAATGGATGGATAGATAGATAGAGGATAGATAGATAGATAGATAGATAGATAGATAGATAGATAGATAGATGTGTGTGTGTGTATGTACATAGATAGATACCTAGATAATGACCTGTGCCTTAGGAACAACACCTGAGATAGTCCTCTGTCCTTTTGCCCTGCACACACATGAATACACACACATATGGAGACCGAAAAAATATTCCTTCCTAAATTTGTGTTGACAAGTTCTAAGAAAATCAATGGCAAGATGGCAAGTCCAATGCTTGCTCTAGAGCAGTGACTCTCAACCTGTAGGTTGAGACCCCTTTGGGGGCTGTCGAATGACCCTTTTATAGGGGTCACCTAAGGCCACCAGGAAGCACAGATGTTTACATTATCATTCATAACAGTAGCAAAATTACAGTGTGTGAAGTAGCAATGAAATAGTTTTAGATTTGTACATTTTGGGGTCACTACCACATGAGGAACCATGTTAAGGGTTTTAGTGTTAGGAAGGTTGAGAAGCACTGATCTAGGAGAGTAAGGTGGTGTTCACAGTAGCTCTCTCATTACGGTGGCTATTTGACATGTTACTGTGACCTAGGAAAGAGTATGAGTTAGCCCTTTGTTCTGGGTCTCTGAGACCAGGTCAGCCTTGTCTATCCTGGGAACCTAATCCCACTTTGTCCCTGGAGCCAGGCTAGGCCCCTCTGTCTTTCACTTTTTTCTTTTTTTCTTTTTTCTTTTTCTTAACATTCAAACCAGATCCCGGTTAACCTTTGTTCAGCCTAGCTCTGCCCACTTCAAACCCCTCTGGCTCTCAGAGGTCTGGCTTCCTTCATGCTCAGGCCATAAACGCTTGACTTTGATTTGAGATACATGACAATAAATTAGGAGACATTTATCAAAGCTGCCTTTTGCATAAGTTACTGCATTATACGTATACACTTAGCAGGCTCCTGCTCCTTTGATGTCTGAAGCAAAGATTTACGTGCACCGGGGTCCTTATTTATCTGCCCTGCTCACCTCTACAAGAGTTGGACATATTCCTCAATTAGTTCCATACTTCTAGAAATGACATGTATCTCTACAACATGAGTGGGGGGAACAAAAATACTTACACCCCGTCGTAGTGGCTGTTTGAAAGAGAGGAGTCTCCTGAGAGGGGTGCTGCCAGGCGTGTCCAAGAGCGCACTGAGAGATGTTTAAGTCAGATATTTTGAAGCCTTCTCTCACTGTGAGATTGAAGAGGAAGGATTTGCTCAGCCTCATTGCCGCCGTCATTACCTCATCCTTCTGGGTGCCACAGAAGGGTACGTTTATCCTCCATACTCGAGTAGGTTAGAGAGACAAGGCTTCCTCTGCAGTGGCTTCTGGGCTCTGTATCCCACAAAGTGATATCTGTGTCACCTGCTGGGACCCAGCAGAATATTTAGGTTCACTTGTCATTCAAGGTATTCCATAATTTTCTTCCTTCCCTCCTCTCTATCTCCCTCCCTCCCTCCTTTCTTCCTTCTTTCCTTTCTTTGTTCATTTCCTCCTTCTCTCTCTCTCTCTGTCTCTTCCTCTCTTTGTCTCTTTCTGGGTGTATGTGTGTGTGAGAGAGAAAGAGACAGAGTCAGGGAGAGAATATGAATGTGAGCATGTGTGTGACACCGCATGGACGTGGAGGTCAAAGGACAGCTTTTGGCCTTAATTCTCTTCTTATTTCTGCTACCATGCTGTACTCCAGGTTCTGCTGGTCCTGCCCCCCACAGGGCACTCGTGGGTTATTACCAGTTCAATTCTCAGAATCCCACAGAGAAGTCGGGAGGGCAGCAGCTTCTCTGGGAGGACGAGGAAGATGGACAGAGAACCAGGTAAGAGGTCTTCAGCCAGCACCAGGCAAGCAGGAACAAGGTACGTACATATTGAACAACACAGAGATATTCAGGAGGGGGGTACAGGGACTGATCTTCATTACAGCCCTGGGAAATAGCCTCTGCACCTGCTCTAGGCATCCCCTGATGGCAAGTACCCAGAAACCTGTCGTCCAAGTCAGCGGCCAAAGCACACCTCCATCCTGCCCCAACACCATGAACGCAGCTGCTATCTGCCTATATTCTCTGGTGACCTCTACTCCTCTCTAAAGGCTGAACTAGGTACAGTCAGGGAACAGAAGCGAGAACAATGCCTGGACCTGGGAAGGACTGGCAAAGTTTGGGTTAGCTCTTCAAATAAATAGGAAGCATGCTCAATAGATCAAGAATGAGATGGAGACTATCATTTAGCCCTTCCTCTAGCCCATGGGGTAGAAAGTACTATTGAGCCCATGCTGCTGAGGACTAAGCCTAGCTCCTACTCTTCCTGTGTCCTCACAACAGAGCACTGGGCATAGGGATGAGGAGAGGAGCTACACATGGAGAGAATGTCCTCTGTCTGAAAATCTCTCGGTCAGGAACGTCAATGTGGTGATTTCAGCAGGGCTCCCCAGCCCTTTCTGCTGGGTGTTTTAAGTACCTCGTTCAATGATGCTACTTTTGCTTGCTCTCCCAACTGGACAAGTCCTGTCAATTCTGCTACCTGCTATAAGTGCTCAGTCTAGTGGTGTTTTGCTAACCCACGTCTGATTCTATCTGTCTGCTTTTGTTATTTTCCTTTCCACCTTTGCTTGCTATACACACAGGGAACTCGCACATTCAAAACCAAAAGTTCAACTATCACAGGCCTCTGTACAGAGCATAAGTGAGATGAGCTCAAATTGGCTTCATTCATCTAACAACACGTCAAGATTCATCTTTGTGGCTTGGTAGCCCATTTATTTTAAAACGAGGAATAATGTTCCATTTTATGGCTTTTTATTTGTTCTCTCATTCACCTTTTGAAGGATATTGGTTGCTTCCACTTTTGAGATGGTTCTTGATAAAGCCACTATAAATATTAATGCAAAGACTTTTATTTACTTATTTTCAACTCTGTTAAGTGAATATCTAGAGGTTCAATTGTAAGGTCACACACTAAGACCATGCTTAGCTTCTCCAGCCATCCAACGGTCTTCCAACGCCATTTTTGTTTCGCATTCCCAATAGCAATGGATGAGAACTCCAGAGGCTGCACACCGGGCCAGCAGTGCCACCAGGTTTTGGATTTTTCCCTTCAACTAGATGTGTAGTGATATCTCACTGTTCTTTCTACTTGCTTGAATCTTGCTACTGATAAATGGCATTGACTTTTTTTAAGTGTCTTTTTTTTTTAAATGTATGTGAGTACACATCACTCTCCTCAGACACTCCAGAAGATCCCATCGCAGATGGTTGTGAGCCACCACGTGGTTGCTGGGAATTGAATTCAGGACCTCCGGAAGAGCAGTCAGTGCTCTTAACCCCTGAGCCATCTCTCCAGCAGAATCTACATATCTTTTTTGGTACGGTGGCTATTAAAATATTTTGCCCATTTCAAAATGATGTGGTTCGTGCTTTCTTATTGTTGACTCACGAGATTTCTTTGTGTATTTACATAATGTTCTTGTCTCTGGGATGGCTCTGTCCGTGTTGCTCCCTGATTCCCTGCCTCTGCAAAGCCCGAGTTCAGAACACATGGAATGTTCTACCATCTGGCCTCACATGTCCAGGCTCAGAAAATTTGTGAGGGCGATGCTAGTACGATGACTATACACTTAGCTGCCTCCCTCGGTATCTTGACTACGTCAGAAGGGTTCCGGCAGGTTTCTATCACTCCCTTTTGACATCTCCAGGACCCTGAGAAGCATCCATTTCTGCCCAGGCACCAGAGTCAGTGGTGACTCGACAACAGCATCAGTCAAATGGCTGTGTAGTCGAATCACAGGGAAAACACAGGGACTGTTTTATAGATGAAGCTCAGCTCAGGGATGGGGCTAGGGCTTTACACCAGGGAAAGACAAGCAGTGTTTGGCCTGCTTTGGATGGAACAGATGAATTCTAGAAGTCTTCGCCATTCACACTGCAAAGCCAATGGCACACAGGAGCAGGCAGATACCAGGACCCCATTCCTGACCAGCAGGGCTCGACTCCTCAATTTCAACAATCCGGGCTCTTCTGGCCCCGATGTTAGTTTGAACACTGTGTGATTTAGTGTATCCACTGATCACCACTGAGGAGTGTGTGGATGACACTGACCTGAGGATTCATGAGAGGATGGTGTACCCAGTGTCAGAAAATCCATCTTGAGGGAATGAAGACGTCATAAAAATGTGTCATGAGAAACTGTCCTCTGGACCCATGCTATTGATTTCTACCATAAAGGAAGCATCCTTACAAACCAGAGACCCAGAGAGCCTTTTACTTTATTTATCTATTTAACTTTTGGTATGCGTGTGCACGTGTGATCTACATACATGTTTCCTGTGTATGTACAGACATTTGTATGTGTGGAGGTCAGAGATAGACAAGCATCTCTATCTAGTGCTTTAGAAAAAACCTGAAAATTCTTTCTTTTCTTTTGCCTCTACTCTTTTTCTTTCTTCCTTCCTTCCTTTCTTCCTTCCTTTCTTTCTTTCATTCTTTCTTCCTTCCTTCCTTTCTTTCTTCCTTCCTTTCTCTCTCTCTCTCTCTCTTTCTTTCTTTCTTTCTTTCTTTCTTTCTGTCTTTTCTTTCTTACTTTCTTCTTTCCAAATATCACAAATGATGCTCTCTCTCTCTCCTGGTCCTCCCCCCTTCTTCCTTTTCTTCTCCTCTGAGAAGGTAGGGCCCCCTGAATTTCCCCACACCCTGGCACATCAAGTCTCTACAGGATTAGGCACCTCTTCTCCTACTGAGGCCAAACAAGGCAGCCAAGGAGACTGAGCTACATGTCTGCTACATATGTGTCAGGGGCTCCGTTTTAGCCCTTGTATGCTTTTTTGGTTGGTGACTCAGACTCTGAGAGCTCTCAGGGGTCCAGGTTAGTTGACCCTGTTGGTCTTCCTGTAGGGTTCCCATCCCCTTCAGGGCTTTCAATCCTCCCCTCGACTCCTCCATAAGGGTCCCTGACCTCCCGGCAGCTGACTAAAACAGATGGAGACATCCACCTTACTTTTGAGGACAGAGTCTCTCAGTAAACCTGGAGCTGTATCTAGGCTGACTAGATAGTCAGTGAGCCCCTAGGATCTGCCTGTCTCCATCCGCCATTGTTGGAGTTATAAATATCCACTTCCATGCTTAGCTTTTACATGGGGGTGCTGGGATTCAGATCTTCACGTCTACAGGGCAGACACTTTACCAACAGAGCCAACTCTCCATCACTGGGTAGGTAGGGTTCATGGGATAGGATGCAGCCTAGACAAATCCCTGTGCAGGTAGGATTTTTTAAAGGGGGAAGGAACTGCAGAAACTCCCAGACTTTTTGTATCTTGGTGCCCTGCAGGATGTTTGCAGATCCACCATTCCATAAGAAAATACCCTCTTCAAAAGGCTACCCCAGAATGCATGTTATCTATCCAAGACCCAACAGCAGGAAGAGAGGATCTCAAACCCAGCTCTCCTGCCTCCTGTTAGTCAGGACGTCCCCTGGGCTCCTGTCCCTATCTCTGGGAGCACCCCCATAATCGTTCAGAGAACTAAGGCCCTGGGCATCCAGCCTGGCTGACAGCCAGGCTGGACACACATGTGAGTTATTTTCATGGGGCAGCAAATTCTGGAAAATATGTGGTTTAGAAGCAACATAATTATAATCCTCTAAAATTAGGCTCATAGTCTAAACAACTCCAAGTCGCTCTCGTACAAAAAAACAAACAATCGGAGGCAGGAAGCCTGCAGCGGTGGGCGTCACGTTGGCCAACAGGCCTTTGAGTTTCCCTGCTGAGCGAAAAAGGCAAACAGCATGCAAAAATGTAAATATTATATTATTTTCCTCAAACACCACCTCTTCCATTCTCACCCCAGCTGCCTTCGCCCGTCCACCTCGGCACCAGGGAATGACCCCGCCCGCCTACCCCCACGCTCTGGCCAAGGAAGATGGAGATGTGTTTTTTTCAGAAGCCATTATCTAAACTGCCGCTGTAATAAGGCAGCAATATGAAATTCCCTTAATAACTCCCGCTTAGTTATTTATTGTGAACCGGGGGTGCATGCTTCTTGATTCCATTTCCCAGCCAAACGTAAGTGCAGCTTTCATCGTGAGCGCCTGAATTTATGGCAAACAGGACCGAGTGACATTAAGAAAGCCGCACAATCCCTTCATTCAGGCTTTAATAAGGAAGCCGAGGAAAAATTATCCTAGCTGGTTTGCGGGTGACAGCACAAGAAGTTTCTGGAGTCAGAAAGTTAGCGCTGCGCCTCCTTGTCAGCCCATTAAAAAGGAAAGCTGGCATGCTACGATATTAGAACCATGTGTGAGAAAGAATTTCTCCTCTGGTAAGACACTCCAAATACTGTCTCCCAGCCGAAGACTTTGGTGTTAGACTAATTTAAGCAGCATGCTGAACTCAGCGTTTGGGACTTTGATCATGCTGGGATCGTTTGTAACAAATTGAACTAACCCAGCCTCGATTTCTGGCGGATCAGAACTTTGGATTTGTTGAATTAAATGCCTCATTTAGTGCTGTTTGCACATGAAAAGGAACGCTGTACTCAGGAATCTGATAGCGAATTTTTCACCTAACCAACAGGTCTACTTTTTTATTACTTTTAAACCTAATCCATACTCCATCCGCACTGTTCCTAATGACCCCAGGGCTGTTCAGAGTGAAGTTTTAAATCAACTCCCATGTTATTGGGGGCTGGGGAGGCAGCAGCAGGGCAGTAGGGCTTGACTGAGGCATCCTTGAATTATCAAACCGTGTAATAAAGAACACATTGGAACCCGGTACCGAGAGAAAACGAAGGGAAAAGTAAAATAAATTAGTCCTCGATTGTTATTTACTGTCTAAATAACCTGGTCTCCTTTCATGACAACCGTGGGCTAAAATAACAGGATGATTTGTGCAGACCTACGATTTTTATATGTTGCCTGTCTGGTCCGGTTGAAACTTTGAGAGAGAAGGTTAAAAGGGCATGGGATAGGCCATTTCCACATATGGCTGCACTTTCTGTAGATTTTTGAAGTTCTAATATATTTAACTGTAGATAATGATATTATAAACTGTCATTTAGTGCATTTCAGGTACATTACTAAATACACGAAACGCAGATCTGGGAGGAACTTCTGCTGCTGCTGGTGGTGCTGCTGCTGCTGAGATCTTAACAAAAGCATTCACAAGTGTGACTCGGATCTGAGGAGCGGGAGGTAGGCAGTGGACTGGCCCAGACCTGGCAGGAGATTGACACAAATGAAGACAGCCCGTCTTCAGAAGGTAAAGCCAATACTGGCCAAATAATAGTCTATTTAAGTAACCACCAGGGCTCAACACACAGCATTACGTGAGATTTTACTTCTGCTTTATTTGATTCTCCTATAACTTTATTCCTCTGTGTGTGTGCGTGTGGGGGGGTTCAAAAGCCATCCCTATATCAGGTATTCTGCAGCCTTCGAATCTCAGATAAATGCATACAGACACAAGCCTGCGCACACGCGCACACACACACACACATATGTGCACATGTATACATTCACACACACACAAACGTGCATGTATTTTCACATACATATGAACACATGCATGCACTCACATACACAGATGTACTCAAACACGTGCATGCAATCGCATGCATGCATGTAGGCTCAAACATGTGTATTATTCATGCATACACAAATACATAAATATGCGCGTACTTACAAACACATGTACTCACTCAGATGCACATGAACACATGTACACAGTCACAGGTGCACAAACACAACCACAGAACTACCAATATTTTAAAAGCCGTTTTTACCCGATCCCTGTGTGCTATTACATAAATCGTCACCTGCAGTCTCGAATGTTCTCTGGAATGAGCGTTGCCTTCATTTAAAAGGAACATAAGTTAATTATTATTTTAACATGTCACTGCTATTCCATGCCAGAAAAGTCAACAGATGATTCTCCCTTTTTATTGGCATGAAGATGGGCTTGATTTCCCTCCCTCCTCTTTGGAGAGAGAAAACGGTTACGAAACAGATAGCGATAATAAATGCTTTATTGGTGAAAAAAGAAAGATCAAATCTTTAATGAAATCAGGATGGGCTTAGAGATGAACTCCGTCTGAACTCACCAGGATTCATGGGACTTCAATTAAAACAATTTCAGAAGGGCATCTGACAGCAACGACTGGGACTGTAATTAAAATTGAGCAACATTTTAGCACCAGGCTTTCTGGAAGGATCCTGGCTGTATGGCAGCCCAGGGGAAGAAGGCCAGGACGCTAGAGAGCACAGGTAGGAGATTGTCACCGGAGTCTGAATTTTTCTACCCTCTATTTTCACAGTATCTGTATGTTTGGAAAGAAAGAAAGAAAGAAAGAAAGAAAGAAAGAAAGAGAGAGAGAGAGAGAGAGAGAGAGAGAGAGAGAGAGAAAGAAAGAAAGAAAGAAAGAAAGAAAGGAAGGAAGAAAGAAAGAAAGAAAGAGAGAGAGAGAGAAAGAAAGAGAGAAAGAGAGAGAGAAAGAAAGAAAGAAAGGAAGGAAGAAAGAAAGAAAGAAAGAGAGAGAGAGAGAGAGAAAGAGAGAAAGAGAGAAAGAGAGAAAGAAAGAAAGAAAGAAAGAAAGAAAGAAAGAAAGAAAGAAAGAAAGAAAGGAAGGAAGAAAGAAAGGAAGGAAGAAAGGAGGAAAGAAAGAAAGAAAGAAAGAAAGAAAGAAAGAAAGAAAGAGGAGAAAAGAAAAGGAAACTGGCTTTTCTCAGCCACAGATTGTCATTTTCAACCCAAAAGCTTCTTTACAAAACAACAACAGCCTTTTGTGAGTTAGATCCAGGTCGCACACTACTGTAGTTGAGGCACACACTACAGAGCCAGGACACCTGGCTTCCAGTCTTGCTTTCCACGTGCCAGCTGCTAGCTGACTGATCTTAGCCAAGCTGACTTCTCTTGGCCTCTCCTTTAAAATAGGACATCGACATCACTAGAGTTGCAGAGTGGCTCCAATGGAGAATTCCACATTAAGTCTGTGACGCTGTGCCTGTCACCTAGTCAGCATCCACAACTGGGAGCAAGCATTGTCCTTGGCAGGATGGAAAGCCGGGGACAGGACCTGCAGATGTCCAGCTTCTCCTGTGAAGGTACAAATCCTCCTGAGGCATGTGGCAGTCCCAAAGGGTAGACAATAGGGAAGGTGAAGGTTCATGTGGGGATTCGTGGGGTTCTTTGGCCAAGTCTGTTTAGCATCCAGATAAGAACTTGGCTGAGAACCCACATTCTCCTCTTAAAGAAGCCCTAGGACATAGATATGCCACAGAGACCCGGAAACCTTAAAGAACTGGGGTTCAGCCTCCCTCAGTCAAGAGAGAAAGGAGAAGAGGAACCAGAAGAGGAAGAGAGGGAGAAAGAATGGGACTTGAATCCTTGTCATGTAGCCATAATAACTGCCCCATTGCCATAGGTCCCACGAGGGTCCCCTGCTTGGAACTCTTCTCCAGCTTGAGATGGCATGAAGGAGTCCTGTTTTATTGCCACCAGGGGCTCTCTGCAGTGCTCACACTTACCAAATCCAGAGAGGACAAAAGGCCCCAGGATCTGCCCGGGGAACCATCCAAGCATACCGGAGAATCACCAGAATATATCAACACTCACTCACTGACTGGCCCCGGTAGATCACCAGGGACAAACTCCAAGCCCACTGCTGACCAGACCAGGATGTTGGAGTTGACTGATACTTTCTGGAAGCATTCAGCACCTGAAGGAGTTGAATGTAGGCTTTGGTGCCAGTCTCCTGCTATTTCTGTAAGTCAAATTTCTAATGGACTGAAGATGCCCAACCTAAGGATAACAGGGGAAAATTAATTACATCTCCTTTGGCTTGCCCTCTAATATTTTTTTATAGCTGTGGCAGCAGAATTGCCTTCCAAATTATATTGGTCCAAGTTATTAAAACGACTTTCAGTTCCCAGGAATATAGAAAGAGGCAACCAGGCAGCCAGCTGAAACATGGGGAGTCTTTTCTCTCCCCGTCCCCCTTTAAACTTACTGTAGTAGATAGGCCACGTGCAGATAACTGAGAAGTGACTGCTTCCATTTTCAATTAATCCATTTCCTCTGGTGTCTGGTATTTAGCCCTCGACTTCTTCTGGTTTACAGTGCAAACTGACACTCTCTTAACACTCCAAATCCATTAGACACTTTTCTTTTCCCCCATGAACAAAGGAGAAATGTTTTCGTGCAACTTTATGGAAGCCATCAATCTCCTTGAAAGCCTTGCCACGCTCAACAGAATCCACATTATAACTTATGCAAAACAGAGGGCGGGCAGCATGGGGGGAAAGCCCCGTTTCTCAGAACAGTAGCAGTGCATTAAAGAAAACATGCTTTTCTGCTGAAATTCATATTGGTAAATGGATTTCCCATCTGAAACATTGTTTTTCACTAAGAGAAGCTTTTAATCCCCTTAAGTTCCTTTCTAATCTGCCTTGGAAGTGCCTGTCTCAGGAATATAACAGCAATGATATAACAGATTTAATTTATTAAACGAGGAGGCAGCAGCCAGCAGAGTCCCTGAGAGAGCCTTGTGTGAGACTGGCATTCTCATTCCCAAGTGGGTACAGCCCCAAGTTCAGATGGGAGCTCCCTGGGCTCTCCCTAGGGCAAGCCCTCCACTTTCACAGGACACCTTCTACTGACTAAGAGATACAAGAGAGCTGAGGGAGTCAGGCTTCCAGACTTACTGCTCCCTGCCTTCTTCCACTGTTCAGTTGTCTGAGGAACAAGCAACAGGTCTCAGGCAGCAACCACCAAGCCCAAGAGGGCCTGTGTGCTAAGATTGAAGAGGGATCTCAGTGGGGTACTTAGCTTGTCTGTGTACACCTTGGGTAGGTAGCGTGTGACTCCAGTGACACAAAAGTCAGAAGGACAGGAGAGGGCACTGCTGGCCACCTCATCTGAATTCACTCCCAGAGAAGACAAAAGAAAATGATATGACAGTTAGTTAGCCCCACTCAAGTCCAAAGTCACCTGATTCAGGAAGGCAGCAGGAAGGTCATCCTTGTGACTTTGTTTGTTTTACCCAACTGGTGGAATGGTTGACTGGACACCATTGTGCTGGCAACAGACACCCACAGAGAACTCTGTCTTCAGAACAGAAAACTTTTCATGTATTCACTCAGTTCCTACTTATTGATGCGTTCAGGAGCCTGCCCCCGACTCCCTGGAATAATATTCTTCCAGTCCTAAGACATAACCTGATTTTAGCACAGGGCAGTCATGAAACTTTTTAATGTCAGTGCCTCTGCTGCCAAAGTACCAAAGTCCAGAACATAGCTTCTGGAAGGACAAACATGTGGGTTCAAATCTCAAACCCACTGCTTGCAAGGGAGGACACAAATAAGCCAGTCCTCACTGTGATGGTTGATCTCAGTTGTCAACCTGACGTGGGGTGATTGTTCTGGAAACGGTGTCCATGTGGTATTGGTTGTGGATCTGGGCAAGGTGCAAAATCGAGAGTCTCATGAAGTCTTGCTTCAGAGAGCAGCTCAGGCAGAGCAGTGAGTGGCAGACTATTGCATAAATCTGTGAAGGGAAAGCCTGAGTACCCTAGGATACTAGAGATGCCAGGACCATAAGACGTCCACTGAAGAAAGCTGAAGGCATGGGATGGAGTTCCCCTACGAGACTAATTGCTGCAGGTGGCAGAAATAAAGGAGTGAGGCTACCCAAAATCTTTAGGTCCCAGATGATTATGAGTCCCAGATGCCAGACATGGAACCTCAGGACTTGGTGTTTCCTTTCTGGGCTTTAGTATTCCTTTGTTCTGATCATTCCTTGCTATGTTCCAATTCCTAGAACAGGAATGTTCAATGTGCGCCAATATTTGCTGGAACTTGTTCTTGATTTTCTAGGAACTCACAGTTAACAGATTATCTTAAATCTCGGATGGAACTTGAAGTTTAGGCTTTTAAATTATCAGTATAGTTGAAAACAACCCCCCCCCATGGCACCCGAACAAACAAACAGACAAATAACTATGGGGTCAAGGGGTAAAATGTCATGATTTAAAGTGATATATTTGGGTGCCATGTTGACAAGGCATGGTATTATAATGGTTAATCTCAATTATTTACTTGATAAGATCTAGAATCACCTAGGAAAGAAGTCTTTGGGCAATCTGTAGGGTACTATCTTTATGAGATTAAGTGAAGTGGGGAAAAACTACCCACTACATGGTAGAACCATTCCCAAGGACGAGATCATGAAAGGAACGTGTGAGCTGAACGTGCGTCTTGACCATGAATGACTGTGACCATGGCCGTGACCATAAAGCATAACCAGTTTTTCCAAGCTCCTGATGGTGCTTCCCCTACAAGAACTGTCTATAACCTCAACCTACAAGATATAAGAAACTCTTCCTTTTGTCAGGAATTTTAACACAGAAACAGAAACATAACCGAGATGCTCAACAAGCCGTGCTGTCTCTTCTGAAGAATCAGACGGGACTGCTTACCATCAGTGAGAAATAAGAGCTACGTGAACACTGTTTAAAGACAGCTAGTATAGCTGGCCTGTGGTGGCACACGCTTTTAGTCCCCACACTTGGGAGGCAGAGGCAGATGGACCTTTGAGTGCGAGGTCAGCCTGGTCTACAGAGCGAGTTCCAAGACATCCAGCGCTTCAGAGAAGCCCTGCCTTAATTAATTAATTATTTAATTAACAGCATCGCACAGGTATTTACCTGTGCATGCGCTTATTCTATCCACTGAGCAGTTCTTCAGATGTTTATTGAACACCTATGAGGAGCCTGGCTGGGTAACAGACATGGTTTGTGAGGTGATATCCCTCCCTTAGTCTTACATGCTGGGACATTTCGTTCCTAGCTCTCGGTACTATTTTTGGAAGACTGGGGAACCTTTAGGAGGTGGGTCCTCACTGGAGGAAGTAGATCAGGTGAGACCTGAGGTTTTATAGTCTATTCCTACTTTCTATTGACCCACTGTTTCCTAATGGCAGATACAATGTGACCATCCCCTTCCTGAGCTTAACACCATGCCTTTCTTGATAGGATGGACTGAATCCCTCCATAACCCGTGGGTCAGAATAAATGCTTCTGTTGTTCCTGCCAGGTATTCAGTCATGGCAACAAGGAAAGTGACTGACAAAAGACAACCCTTGATAGTCTGTTGGTGTTGACACATGCCTTTAATCCCAGCGCTCAGAGTTTGAGACCAGCTCTATAGACCGAGTTCCAGAACAGCTAAGGCTACACACAGAAACACTGTCCCAAAACACTAAAACAAACAAAAACAAACAACAACAACAACAACAACAAAAAATAAACCTTGATGGAAGTGTAATTTTTATTCACTCTTTCATTTTAATTTTACAACCCCATCATTCTTTCATGGTACCTAATTAGGGCAGGTGTAATCACCTTCATTTTAGAAAGGAGCAGACAGTTCCTTCAGGATTAGGAAACTTTGTTGACACCAGAATTTAAATCTCCAGGACATGGCATCTGAGGTAAGCCTCAGCCTGCACCTCTCCTAGGATAGGATTTTCCAGACAAGCTTCCTAAATCTAGGCAAGGTGGTTGCAGTAACTCAACACCCCAGTGGACATAATCCCCACAGTGTCAGGACATACCCCATTCTGAGACAAGTGTGTGCTTCGTGGGAAACCCTGCCCCACACTCAGTGGGAGCTGGAGATCTGCTCTGTCCAGACACCATGAAAGAGGCCAGAGAAGGAGCATGGGGGCAGGCGGGAACTTGACGCTTATTAAAATCACTTGCTGGCAGCTGTGCTCAGGCCCCATGCTGCCCAGAGGCAGGAAGCTGGGCGAAGTGGGGATCAGTGGCTCGTCCTGACAGGCAGGAGCTGGGGAGACTGGGCTGAAGATGGATGAGGGGACAAACCAGCCCCCACAATCCTGATCTTCATGGCCCAGCAAGGCAGGTTTCCAGACTGGCCACTTCCCCAGCTCTTTAATTGCAGGCCCAGAATGGAGGGGTAGCATGGCTTTTCATCATCCCAGATACGAATAACTTCAAGACAGTGACAATCTTACATCTGAAAAATTAACTACACCCTGCCACCCGAACCTCTCTGTGGCCAGATTAAGTTCCCAGGGAGAACTGCCCATGGGAGGCAAAGCTCCAGTCACAGGAAAACTCCTGGCGTCAGGGGTCCCTAGTTAAAATCCTGTTTAGAAGGAAGACTGCTTCATGCCTCCTCCTGGCTCCAAACACTGGGATTCACATCCCACTGGGCTGAGGGCTCTGCCTTCCCTTTGGAGGAGTAAAGGCTCCAAACCAAGACATTCCCCTCCCACAAACTGGATTATAACCAAACCCCACCTTCCTTCAACCTGGATACAGTGCGAACCAGATATAGTGCAAGCCGGATATAGTGCAAGCTATGTCTCTCTTCTCCATAAGAGACATCCTTCTCTTGGCCTGACTAAAATCCCTCCCCACTCCCACTGTTCACATAGGTCATTCAAACACCCATTGTTTTGACTTCTCACCAGAAATTTCTATATACATAACTTCTATCTCAAAACACCAAGCCAGGCATGCCTTCCTCCTTACTCTTAAGTATGTCTAATTCTCTTCCTTCTCGTTTGGGTGAAGTGCCTAACCTGTGTCATCTTCAAGTTCTGGGTTCTGTTTCTTTGGTTAAGCCTAACGTGGCTTTGTGCTTTGCAGAAACTGGCTAGTTTTCTTTGTTATGTCTTCCAGTGAGCCCTGGGCCATCAAGTCCACAGGTCCTTTCATATTAGTTCTCAGATAGCCCAGGCTTCTTCCCAAGTCTCTTCTCTTGGCTTCTGGCCTCACCCTGTCACCCCTCCAGCAGCCATTTCTTGTTGTGCCCCCAAAGCACTCTTCAGTCTCCACCTTACTTTCATTAGATTCTAGAAACTAACCTGTTTTCTCAGTTCTGTCATCTCTCAAAGGTGAGCTCATTTGTCCTCATGGTTTGAAATATCAATAAACAGTGACTCTCAAATTTTTGTCCCATTCCAGAAGGTTCCCAAAAGCTTCACTTTGGACATCAGCTCTCTTTATGTAGACATTTAAAATAGACCCCCTCATCTCACCAAGCCCACAACCAGACAGTCTGCAGGACAAGAAATGTAAGCTGTCTCAAAGATGTTCAACTCCACTGGAAATGAACAAGATGGATCCACCATGGCAAAAATGGGGTGTGATCGCCAGTTGGACAAAGGGAGAACAAAGCACTCACTTAAGCATGGTGGTGATAGGTGTTTTTGGAGATGGGTGCCTTTGGAGATGAGTAAGGAAAATACATTGGTGTAATCTCTGCCTAGGTAAGTTGTCAAGAAGTGTCAAGATGAATACACACATCCCCTTTAACCCAGCAACTGTACTTCTGGGACCGTATGCAATGGAGGCACCCCACTATATACTCAATATGTGTATTTCCCTCTCGTAGTATCTGCTGGACTGATGCAGTAATTTCTTCCAGGTAGATGCTGAAAGTGCTCAGGGAAATAAATACTGTGAGCATTTTCTTAATTAATGGTTGATGTGAAAGGGCCCACCCCAATATGGGTGGAGCCACCCCTAGGCTAGTGTACCTGTGTCCTCTAAGGCAGAAGGCTGAGCACACCATGGGGAGCAAGCCAGTCAGCAGCACTCTGTCATGGCCCCTGCATTAACTCCTGCCTCCAGGTTCCTTCCCTGTTTGAGTTCCTGTCCTGACTGCCTTCGATACTGAACTGTGAACGGAAGAGTAAGTGATATGAACCCTTTCCTCCCCAACCTGATTTTGGTCCTGGTGTTTCCTCACAGCTAGAGAAACTTTGATTAGGAGACCAAGTCACTAGAGGAGAAATGAGACATCCAGCTAATAATCTCGTGCGTTACAATAATGACCCACCTGCAACAGTAGGAGTATAAAAACATGGTTCCAAGGGTAGCCACCAGACTCACTCACAAATAGAAGGTGTGGTAGTTTGAATATGCTTGGCTCAGGTAAGGCACTATTAGATAGGCCTTGTTGGAAGAGGTGTGGCCTTGTTGGGCCTTGAGACCTTCCTCCTAGCTGCCTATGAGACAATCTTCTCCTCTTTGCTTTTGGAATAAGAAATAGAACTCTCAGCTCTTTTTCCAGTGTCATGCTTGCCTGGATGCTACCAGGTTTCCAGCCATGATGATAATGAACTGAACCTCTGAACCTGAAAACCGGCCCCAAGTAAATGTTGTTCTTTATAAGAGTTGTCTTGGTCATGGTGTCTCTCCACAGCAATGCAAACTCCAAGACAGAAGGTATCTTTACAAGCCTTTCCAGGATGTTTCTTAAAGTTTAATATCCTTAATTTTAAAAGTTAAGGTGCCGTGGGTCCTATTCAATCTGCTCTCACAGGAATCTTAAAGGCATAGAGACAGAGGATAGAGACAGGCATTCCATAGATGTGCTAGAAGTGGCTAGAAGTAGACACACACATTTGTTCCACGGCCTGCCTATGGTGCAAAGACACAGCTTCGAAGGGGCTGGGAGACTTCCCTTATGTGTGATTTGCTTAGTTTCATTTGTTGGACTTCAGTGTTAACATGGAGTGATGTTTCCTCTTCCTGCTTCTCACCTCTAGGTCTTCCACTTGATTGGTACTTCCCTAAACCATTTTATCTACTTCAAGGCCCTCTTTTCTCTTGTCTGCCATAGAGTACCTCCTCCAACAGCTGTGTAGAATTTTAGGTTTTCAGGGAAGATTTAGTTCAAAGATCTCTGCCCAGAGACTTGTTTCTCCCTTTCAGAAATGGTGTCCTTACTGGTCACCCTCCAGTCAGCCCTTGCTCCTGACACTTTATTTCAGTGCATTCATCACTAATGTGACGTACAACTCTTTAACGTGCTGTTGTTTACCACTGCACAGGTCTCTTGACCATTCTCCTCACAGAATAGTGTTGAGAACTCTGCAGACTCTCAAGACATATGTTTTAACTCTACAAACGATTTGATTGCACAGGGAAAAAATAGTAAAGATATTTAAATGTCATATACCCAGAAAATAGGATATCAGAAGCCACCAGTTTAGAGCTGGGTCAGAAATCCCCAGTCAGCCACAGCAGCCCAATCTACCTGCATGAATGCCAATTTGCTGAACACCAAGTGGCAGGATGGACTTGGAACCAGAGATCTTCGAACTGAATCTTCCCTGAAAACTGAATGTTCTAAATGGCTGTTGGAGGACCCAAAGATGAGTGAGTCTGAGAGGATTGGGAGCAATGAGAACCGACAGACTGGAAAGTAATGGGAGGTACTTCCCCAGAGGAAGTGTCCTTCCTTGCTGCACCCCTTTTTAAAGGGAGGTTGGAGCTAGAGAGATAAGAATCCATGAAGATCCAGGCAGGCTCTTGCCTGGGCCTTTCTGTTACTCCATTGTGTCACAGTCCACATTGCTAAGGAAGGAGGGAATAAGTCATTACCCTGTTCCAAACTCCAAGACTTGAATGAAGGCAAGAGAGCAGTGAATCTGTTAGCCACTGGGAGTCAGTCAGAGTAGTCCCTCCTGAGGGGAGTAGGGGTGGGGGCAGAGATCATCTTAGAAACCATAGCTAAGAGAAATCCTGTTCCAGAGTGTCCTATTCAGACTTGGGCCCTCTTCATATAGTGCTCTCTGGGCCTTTTACTGAGGTAAGGCCAGGGAAATATACCAGTTTCTGGTTACTGTTCATCCCTGGAGTTCTGATGCTAGCATCTCTCCTTGGGGGCCTCCTGGGAAACCTTGTGTCTTTCTAAATAGTACTTTCAAGTTTAGCAAGCCCTCGGGCTACCTGGTTAAAAGTTGACATTAAAAAAATCCTCTGTAATTGGTTCCTTTGAACAATGTCTTCTACAGAGCCATCAAGGCAGGCTTGTTCATTAGCCGCCATCCCCATAAAGCAGCCAGATGTCAATCAGTCTGAACATTCAGAGCCTCAGTGGGGCTTCCTCTGGCCCCACTGCATGCCAGCCTGGGTAAGAGCAGGCAGGGTAAGCACAGTCCAGCCTGTGAAAGCGGAGTCTCTCCTGCTGGCACTCCCGTCACCGAGTGACAGATAATCTGTGTGTGTGCCTTTGCACTCCTATGCAATATAGGATATTTATCATAGTTTCTAGCCTCAGCCTCCTAGATGCCAATATCCCCTTGGGAAACAAAACCAGCCTGAGAACCAGTCTTGTGAAGGTTTCTCTCCACTTGTCCAGCCAAAGGTTCGGGACAGAGAGTAACCATCTCGGAAAGGATATAGCTCTGGAGGGTGTTGTACTAGAAGCCAAGCCTCGCGTTAAGCATCAGCCATAGCCAAAACCCAAATAGTACATGTGGCCCTGGGCTGCTGCTGTTCTGGAAGAGAGTGCTAAGCCCTTAGCTGCTTAGTAGTGACTTTGTTCTCTGTGGGAGATTTCTAGTGGGAGAGAAGGGCAGAGTGATGTTGGGTGATCTAGCAGGAGAGAATGGAGTGAATAAGTGCTTCAGAAACTCCTCTGGGGAGATCACCAGCCACAGTTGCCAACCTCATGTGGAATTAAAAGCTTTAAGAAGGAGTGATAGTCATCTAGCCAGTAATGAAGAGACTAAGTTGATTATCAAGATACACTGGTAAAGTTGGTAGAGTTGAACTTGTCACATCACATAGCCTTGATAATACAAAGAAGGACATTCTATTAACGATGGCCCTGCATGGCTGCAGCTCACTGCTCTGGGGGCTGTCCCAGTAGATATAGAGACACCTTTAAGGAAAACACAGGGCATTTCCCCTTAGTGCAAGGCAGCACCTTGTCTCCACACTGTGTTCTTGGAGGCTGACTGGTGGGTCCAGCAGGGCCATTCTGAAAGTGGAAGTTTGTTGACTGGCCATGGAAAGGTGGATGCAGAGGGCAGGCAGATAGGAGACGTGGCAGTGCAGACGTGATGTGTACCTTCATCACTGAAGAGTTCCTTCAAGCAAAAACAATGTGATCCCAAGAACTTGCCTCTGGCAGATCCCAAAACACCCAGAGAGCTTCAGAGCTTTCCCAGGTGTTCAGGCTTCCTGGGACACATCAAGGACTATGGGCGTACAAGAAACAGGAGAATTTGGTTACCTGGGAGTGATTTCAAATAGACAGTGAGGAGATAGGAAATGGAGTGGAGGTCTAGGAGGGGACCATTGTCCGAGAAGAGCACTGCTCCTAAACCTGGCACCATTTTCTCAGGGGGCCCAGAGATGATCTGGGGTGAGCTGAGGACACAGCTTTTTCTAACACTGGATCACATATGGAGACAGACATTCCTTTCAAGTCAAGGTATGCATCTGAGAAGATCCAAGAAAGGCTCAGTTTGGTACTAAGAAACTGTCAATTCTGCCTCCCCACTTGGTCATCTATTTTAAGAAAGCAAAAAGAAACCTTGGGCTCAAACCTTGGGCAGGGAAGATGTTCTAGCCATACTCCAACTTAACTTACAAGTAAAACTTACAGTATACTTCACCTGAATAAATGTGACTCACTGTAATGTACAATTTTATGAATTCTGACAAACACAGGCAATTGTAGAACTACAATCCCAATCAAGAAATAGAAAAATTCCACCAAAACTCTCCTTCCCATATGCTGAAGGTCAACTTCTTCCAGCCCCATAAATCAATTCTCTCTCTCTCTCTCTCTCTCTCTCTCTCTCTCTCTCTCTCTCTCTCTCTCTCTCTCTCCTCCACGTCCTCTTCCTCCTCCTCCTCCTCCTCATCTTCCTCCTCGTCCTCTTCCTCCTCTGTCTCTCTCTCTGTGTGTGTGTGTGTGTGTGTGTGTGTGTGTGTGTGTGTGTGTGTGTTTTGTCCAGGCCAGAGGTTGATGTCAGGTATTTTTCTCAATCATTTTCTACCTTGTTCTTTGGTACAGGGTCTGTTACTGATGCTGGAGCACATTGACTCAGCTAGACAGGATGGCTGGAGCCACAAGCCTCAGAGAGTCCTCCTATCTCTGCCTCCCTGGTGCTGGGACTATAGGATCTACTGCCTGGCTTTTACATGGCCAGTAGGCATCGGACTTAGATCATCACACTTACACAACAAACATTTTACAAACACAACCATCTCCCCATCGACTTGGTGAACTGTGTATCTTGCTATTTTGCTGAAAGTGTTTATCAGAACTAAGAAGGTTCTATTGTTGTTGTTGTTATTTTGTTTTGATGGAATCTTAGGGTCTTTTAAGTGAAGTATCATGCTATCTGCAAATAAGGATGACTTGACATCTTCCTTTCTTACTGGTATCCCTTTCCTCTCTCTCTTGTTTGTCTTGTTGGTCTTATTGATACTTCCCCACACACTACACTAAGCAAGGACAGTGAGGAAGGGGACACCATCACCTTGTTCCTAATTTTAGAGACAATGATTTCAGTTTTTCTTCATTTAAAATAATGTTTGGAATAGATTTGTCATGTATAGATAGCCTGTATCATGTTGATGTATATTCCTTCTATTCCTAGTTACTTCAAAGATCTTTATAGTGAAAAGATACTGAACTTTCTCAGAGATATTTCCTATATCTATTGAGATGATTACATAATTTCCATCTGTATGTCTACTTATGTGATATGCTATGTTATATTTATTGATTTGTGTACATTGAACCAACCTTGAATTCCTAGAATGAAATCAACTTGGTGCTGCTGTGTCATCTTTAATACGTTCTTAAATTTGGTTTGTAAGTATCTTATCTGTGTGTGTGTGTGTGTGTGTGTGTGTGTGTGTGTGTGTATGTACGTATATATGCATGTATGTATGTATGTGTGTCTACTTTTACCAGCAAATTCCATCTATAGTTTTCTTTTTAAGTTACCTGGTTTGGTTATCCAGGTAATTTTGGCTTCATTGATTGAGTTGGGTGGCATCCCTTGCTTTTCTGGTTTATTGAACAGTTTGATGAACTCTTCTTGAACTGCAGTAGTGAAACCATCCTGTTCTGGGCTTTTCTTAGTTGTGAAATTCTTCTTATTGCTTCAGTCCCTTTGCTTGCTATCTGCATAAATTGCTGGTATCCTTGGTTTCAGTTTTAGTTCTGATAGGTCAATTGTATCCAGAATTTTACCTATTTCTTCTCTATTATCCAGTGTCTTTGGAATAAAGCACTTTGGAATCAAAGTGCTTCCTAGTAAAATTCTGGACTTCATTAGAATCTGTTCTTTCTTCGTGTCTACTTTTATTAACTTGGGTCTTTTGCTTGGTTGGAATGGTTTGACACTTGTCAATCTTAGTTTTTTTAAAGAGCCAACTCTATGGTTCAATATATTGCTTTTTTAGCCTCCATTTCATTCATTTCTGCCCTGGTCTTTATGTTGTGCCCCTTGGTGCACTGGGGATTGGCTTCTTATTTGTCTGAGACTTTGGGATGCTTTATTTGGCCACTGACTCGAATTCTCTCTGGTTTTCAATGTGACTGTTCACAGAATGGGCTTTCCTCTCGGCACTGTCTTAGCTACAACCCAAAGGTCCTGAGAAGGCGTGCTCTCACTTTTATCTGAGTTTAGGAAATTGTCCATTTCCTCTCCAATTTCTTGACCTACCGGTTCAAGTGTGAGCTCTGCCTGTTCTTCAAACACTCATTCCTTCAGCCCACCCCTCCCTTTTTTAGTGAGCATCTACTCTGTGGTAAGCAACCGCAGCTGGATTGCAGATGAAAAGCTATGCATTAGATAGGAGGGGTTTCGAAAGACTGAGAATTTTATGCCAGTTAAATATTCACTATGACGAAGACTATGAGCAAGAGTGGGAGACAGCTGACCATGTAGAGAAAAGCTGAGTAATAAGGTTCCTGTAGGATGCATCAAAGGCAAATGGAAAGGCCAAGCTGCGTGTGGAGAGTGTCCTAGGTAGCTTCAGCTGTCAACTTGATACAGCCCCATTGTCCTGATAAGCTCGTCTTGTGGCCATGTTTGTGAGGGATTGTCTTGACTGGTGAATGATGTGACAGGGCCCTGCATACTGTGAGCAGTGCAGTTTTTGCTAGGTAAGCTTGGACTGTATAAGAAAAGCTATCAGAGAGCAGAAGGCCAAAACGAGACAGGAAGCAGCTTTCTTCCTTGCATGGCTTCTGCCTTTGCTATTTGAGTTCCTGACCTGACTTCCTTTAATGGTAAATTGTGACCTAGAATTTATGAGCTGAAATAAACCCTTTCCTCCAGCAAAATGTGTTGGCTCATGGTGTTTACCACAGCAACAGATAAACAAAGATAGAGAGGTAGGTCTGACTGAACCTGGAAAGGTCCTACTCAGGAATGTGTTAGCTGTACATGTTTTAGGACTCTGGGTCAAAAATAGTCCATGGCCTCAAAGCAAAAAAAAAAAAAACAAAAACAAAAACAAAAAACAAAAAACAAAAAACAAAAAACTCCAATTGAAATAAAAATGAATGTGTTTATATAAATATGAAGTCTTCAGGTAAGGGTGGACCCAGATACCAGCCTGCCCTTTAACTTCTGTCTTATTTTTCTCTCCTCGGCCTTTCTCTTCTGGTGAAAAGTTAGCCTTAGACTTCTAAAGGACATTCTCTCCTCACTTAACAAGGGGGAAAATGTGTATTTCTTCCTTAGTTATTCCCTAAAAGAGTCTAGGTGTTGCATTTTTGAACTGCCTTTAAACTGTCTCTAAAACAATTACCAAGAAATTCTCAATTCTGCCACCAGCTGGCCAAGTAACCAATCATGGATGAGCAAGAGGTGCCCTGAGCCAATCACAGGACAGAAGCCTTGATATTCTGCAAGTGGTGGGTCATGTGCCCAGAACAGGTAGGAGTAGGTCTACAGTTGGTGTCTTTTGCCCCTGTGGTCTATAAGAGAAAGAAAAGAAACCATCCACAACTCCAAGCACAGGTCCAAACCTCACCTACAAGGCAAGGAAAGAACAGAAGAGACTGCTGTGCTGAAGACACATTTACAGAGACTCACATGACAGCCATCCTGTGTCTGTTGGTTTTTAAAAGGAGCCCCGCTGGTCCACCTAGAACACACAACTCCACCTTAAGGGCAACTGTCAGCTCTGGCTCATCATATGGTTCAGGCACACCATGGAGGCACTGAGTAATGAGCTCAAACAAGCCACTCGAGCTCAACATGGCAGAAGATACTTACGCTTGCCTAAGGAGCACTAGCACAGCCATCCTGGTCAGGACTCCCTTCCCAGCTGCCCCGCTGCCCCTCCCTCTGCCCCCATGGCCTCCAGAGTAGCTAATCTTTGGAACAGGTGAGTGTCCTGAGCCAGCTCTCAGCTTTCACAGCTGGGAGTGCAGCAGGGGGAAACTCATTACATGGGTTTAACAGGGTTTAGAGGGGGGGTGTTAAATAGTCCTGTGGGCCAAATCAAGACTCCTCCACTTACAACCTGGGTTATAAAGAGATCCAAGGCATGTTTAGGCCGTCAGCAGGAACCCAACACTTGAGCCAATGCAAGGAAGGAGAAAAAAAAAAAAAAAAAAAAAAAAAACAAAAAAAAAAAACTATGCACGTCAGGGATTTCCCAAATTGTTAAAGGAGCAAGAGGTTCTGGAGGCTGGAATCCCAGCCCTGGGGTGGAAGGCTAGAGAGAGCTGGGGCTTTCCTTTCCTTTCTTCTCCTTCCAGATCACATTAGCAAGAGTCAACCACTTCAACAAAGCAAGGCACACCTTGATGCTGAATGCGTCACACCTATTACAAAGGATGAAGCATGTCTTCAGGAATTAGCACAAAGGGCCTCATCACATCAGAGTGCTTGCTGCTACCCTTTCGGAAGATCTGAGTTCAGTTCCAAGCACACAGGTCAGGCTGCTCACAACCACCTGTTGCTCTAGCTCCAGGGGCTCAAAGGTCCTCTTCTAGCCTTCATGGGCACTTGCGTTCATGCACACATTTACACACACACACACACACACACACACACACACACACAGAGAGAGAGAGAGAGAGAGAGAGAGAGAGACAGAGAGACAGAGAGACAGAGAGAGAGAGAGAGACAGACAGACAGACAGAGAGACAGAGAGAGAGAGAGAGAGAGAGAGAGACAGGCAGGCACACACACACATACACGCACCCAGATACATACACACACACATACAAAAACACACACACGTGCACACACAGGAGCAGGGAAAAGAAGAGACAGAGACTTAAAATCAGATAAATAAGTTTTATAAAGAGAATTGCTACACGGTTTCCAAAGGGAAAATATCAGACTAGAAAAAGAAACAAGCTAGAGGGGCTGACCCAGTTACACTCACCCCTATTTACTCAGAAGACTACACCAGAAGGATTGTTGGGGTCAGGTGTTTGAGATAATCCTGAACAGCCTAGCCAGACTCAACCTTAAGAAGAAAGGGGTGGAGGGAAGAGGAAAAAAGAAAAAAGAAGGAAGGAACAAAGGAAAGAAAAAAGAAAGGAAGGTATAGAGGGAAGGGAAGGGGAGGGGAGGGGAGGGGAGGGGAGGGGAGGGGAGGGAAGGGAAGGGAAGGGAAGGGAAGGGAAGGGAAGGGAAGGGAAGGGAAGGGAAGGGAAGGGAAGGGAAGGGAAGGGAAGGGAAAGGAAGAACTGTGCTGAGCGTGATGAGACAGGCTTGCAATCCCAACATTTAGGTCTTGAGGCAGGAGGATCATGAGTTACAGACATATTAGGCGACAGAGTTAGACCCTGTCTCAAAACAAACAAAAACGGATGTTGAACACCACATATCACAGGCTACTATTGCTTATACAAGCACAGGGCACTGAGCTCCAGCCACAGGAGAGCTCGTCCTTGTAGATGATGAATGCCCTGCTATTTATATATTTCTGTCATATGGTTTCCATGTTGGGCTCTGCAGAGAACATCTTTGTCACATCAGTTAAGGTCAGGTGACCCTGACTTCCTCTGGAAACACCCAATGGGACTTGCTTCCAGAGTGGGAGATACGGGGACTTTCTGGTAGCTTCTCGGCTGTGTTTCCTTTGGAGTTTTGTGGGAGCTCAGGATAACGTTCCCAACATTTCCACCAACCTCTTTGTCCCTGTCCTTCACCCTAAGCCCTGTCTCTGCTGCTCCAGGAGCCCATGGGAAGCTGGGTACAGCTGCCAGAAGCTATTGCTGGTGGCCTGTCAGACAAGTCCTTTCTAGGAAAAAAAAAAAAAAAGTCTGTGGGAGGATGGGGAACATAGATTGGCAGGAGCACGGGGCTCAGAGCAGGCTGCCACCCTTTGCCCACTCCCCACATTTCGGCCTTCACTGGTTGGTTGTTTTAGTAAGAACAGCTCTCATAGGGAAAATGGGATTTTCATTGGACACAGTTAATATGCATTTTACAGACGACAGGAAAGAAGCAGAGAACACTAGCTTTCTCCATTGCCAAAGGCCTCAGAAGGAGTTAGGGTCACAGACACTGCAGATCCCAAGTGTTTAAGGGTTAAACATACCAGAAAAGTATAATCTGTGGGTAACCAGACTTCAACGGAACTGTAGAACACAGAACCCCAGCTCCAAGATTTCCCATGGACTCCAAGCAAGCTGAACTATTTGCTACTGCTGCCAGACACCTTGGGATAGGAGGGCTAATTTTCAGCTACTTCTAGCCTTTTGCGAACAGACAGACCTGACCCCTCCCCCCAAAACTCCTCTCTAGTCAAAGAAAGCCCAGGGCAAAAGAAGGTACCTACATGATTCTGGCATGGCCGGCCCAGAGCATTCACTGTATCGTCCAGGGAGTACAAAACTGTGGAGAAGACATGATAGTTAGAGGATCCAGCACAGGAGACGTAGGTTTGGAAGCACGCTGCTGGCTTTGCATCCTGACTTGTTCAGTTGCCGGCAATTTGACTTACTTTTGGCAGTTCTGCCATGCTCTGCCTCAGTTTCCTCTTCTGTAAAAGGGATTAGCATCTGCCTTATAGGCTGGGTGGGAGATCTAATGGAACAGTTCATTCAAGGGCTCAGACTAGTGTCTGCCTATCCCTGCCTGTGCTACACAGGAAGTCAACCCACTCCCACCTATTCGCCACCTCTGTGGGGTCTACTTATGAGCAGGTGACGTTCTCTCAAACTCAGTCATTCTACCAATGCCTATAGGGTAGACTTCCTGCCTTCCCTTGGAAATCAGACTTCCCATGACCAAGGGCTTGGCAGAACCCTGGGCCAAGCCCTCTATGGGCACCAAGTGATCCTGCCTGACACTCAGTATCAAATTTGGATTTGGTGGCATTCTGGCCTCTATTTTTCGGAATCCAGTTGCAGGCCAGTTCTGAGCACCTGACCTCAGGGAGAACAATGTCCCCTCTGTTCCCCACAGCCATTCATGGCTACTTTTGTTTCAGCCTAAAATAACACAGCACCAGAGGGTATTTTCTTAACACTACAGACTCTGTGGAAAATGTGTTGGGTTGTAGCTTCTTGGGGTCGCTCGCTAGGTTGATAACGATGTCAAGAGGTATAGAAGAACTCTGCTCTTCCAGGGCCAGGGTGACCCTAGGATTAGGGCCACACTTATCTCTCAAGACATCTTAGAGCATCTGGGATTGCATTTCATGACAGAGGCCCTGGGGGCTGGAGTTATGTTATGTGCCTATGAACAAAGTGGGCTATTCCTCAGCGGGGCTGGAGTGGATTACGGCTGATGGCTTGGCCTAAACCAAGGACATCTGAGACTGCTGAAGAAAGGAAAGGGATTCCACAAGCCCAAACAAACAGGACTTCAAGCAAAGACTCAACCCTGAGTCTTTAAAAGTTTAAAAAGGTCCTGGGGGGGGGGGGGGGTGTAGAGGAGGATCCTACGAAAAGTGCATTCTCTCCACCTAAACCCCGCTAGAAGTCTCTAATCAACCTTCCTCAACACAGACAAGTCTGGCCAGCCATCAGGTGCCAGCTGCTTTATACCAAAAGGCACAGCTTTGAAAAATTAAAAACTGAGTTGTCCAAAGAACCTTGAAAGCTAAAAATGTTCAAACCTGCCACATTCTTTATTGAAGTTCACAGAAAATAAATATTCGATTTCTTTCAACCAGAATTTTCTCTGTAACGAGACTCATAGAAACCAGAGATGATGGGGGAGAGGGGGGCCGGAGAGGGCTCTTAGTGGGTAGCTTTTTCCATAATCTGCAGGAAATTTTGCCGCCACTGTCCCTGCAAAGTCACCATCACGTTTGCTTTCAAGAAATCACATGGAACCCCACAAACTGATGGGTGGCGAGCAAGCCTGGCTCTAGAAACCTCTAAAGATGTTTCAGAGAGAGGGAAAATGTTTTTTAGGCTTCTCTTTAATTACAAGCAAGCTTTCCCCTTCGATTTAGTTCAGCTCAGTCATGAAATGGATTTGAACTTCCTTTCTGATTCATTCTTCAAAACCTCAATGTCGGTTTTATCAGAAACAGATCTGACACTCGCCGTGCAGTGGGGGTCAGCCCCAGACTTGAGTCTTCATTAAATCTCTCTGTTTGCTTTGCTTAAGGAGAAATCATAACAGATCGGGTTCGATTTCTTTTCTTTTTGTGGGAAAAAAAATGTGCTGACCTTTTCCTTGCCTTATTAGGATAACTGGAGGCGACAAAAGTCACAAAACACGGTGTTTTCCTAAGAATACCTCAAAGGTTTGGTGGAAACTCACAGAGCCAAGTTCTTACTGATTTCTGGGTCACAGAGCCTGGACCACTGAGCCATGCGGCTGTCTATCACGGAAGTTTGCTCTTTGCCTTTCAAAAGTACTCAGGTGGCCACAGATGTCCCTGAGAGTGGCTGGAAACTATGGGAGCCTCTTTCCCCACCCCGACCCTGGACTCCCTTCTCACTAACCTTAACTAAGCCACTTAAAGAGAAAGTGGAGGGGGAGTTGGAAATTCTTTCTAGATCGTCATCAAAACCTGACCACAAATGGTTCCAATTTGCTGCAGTGATTAAATCTATGTGAGTTTAAGGGTTTTCACTCCGGTCATTTGCTACTTTGGAATTTTGCTGCATGCCTTGCTAAGAAAACGAACTTATGAGTCACTAGCCGGTGTGAAGAAGGAAGGTTGCTAAACAAACTCCAAGCCAAGCTTAAGGGGCTACAGGAAGTAGAGACTAAATAAGGATAAAGACCAAGGTACGGGAGATTACAACAGCTTTGGGCCCTCCCTCCGTGGGGGGTGGGGGAGGAGTGTGTGGAACCTGAAGCCCCAAGCTCCACTTGGGTTGGCTTTTCAGAGCTGGCAGCCTGGGGTGAACCAGCCTCCAGTTTGTCAATATGCTAAGCTGGATGTTTACACAGAAGTATGAAGGCTGCCTTTCTATTCTAGGGGAGCCCTGGACATTAGATGTTATTGCCTCAAAGCAGAAAATATAGGTTAATACCAACTTGGGGGACAGTCTTCTAGAAAGGATTTCCCTGGTCCCAGGCTAATATGCTGCTAGATTTAGTTAGGGACCAAGGATCAAGGTTCCCCTGTCTATTCTCCATGATGATCCTTCCGCCGGCCACACCCCCCTCTTGTGTAGCCCAAACCCCTGTGAGGCTGACCCCACCTGTAGTTCCATACTTCCTGGCTTTCAGTCAGTCAACAGAGGCCCAACACAGCATGGAGCAGAGACACAGACAAATAGCTAGTGTGTTCTATCTACCTACGGCGAGCTACAAGTGGCCGTGGCACAGGTTATGTCCGGCCTCTCTTGAGCTGAAGCTTCTCCATGAGAATCCTCACTCCAGGCCCACCCTTGCATAGGTCAGAGTTGATCTTCCCTTCCCCACCCTGTGAGGTTCTAAGGTAATACCAATACCTGCAGAACTTTGCTCAAAGCAAGCACATTTTTAAGGGCCCCCAAGCCTCCTGGATCAGTATTTAATTCCTATGCCTTGACCAGAGGACCATAGGCCAACTACATCAGTGAAGAGTCAGAAAAATGGCATGCCTGTTAATGATAAGTTCAAGTAGTTCTAGATAGAATATATACATGCACACTATTTTATATCTACTCCCTACCTTTCCCTCCCAATATTTGGAAATTCCAACCAGCAGAACTTGGGCCTTGACGTTGGAGGTTATCTGCTTCCCTGAAGCCTGCCTTCATAGCTCTGTCTTTTTCTTCCTACCCACAATACTGCAAACCCTGTCACTTTGCAGAAGGGCTAGTTGAGGTTAGTTCACCAAGAACTCCCTGCAGAGCCTTCTAAATGCATCTGCAGCCCTCAGCCCTTATGACTCTGTCTTCTCTAGACACAGCAACAGCTGTACCCACACCTCAGGACCAAACCGGCCAGCGTCAGTGTCCTTCAGGCTTAGTCACTGAAGTTTGTCCTTAGGACAGAGAAGGGTGTGGTCACTTTCAGTAGGGTGAAAATCACCTTATAGAGTGGACTGGCAGTCTTTGGAGTGTACTCATTCCTCAGAATTCATTCACTTATACCTGCACTGGGCCAAGAAGTGTCTGCACACAATGCTGTGGAGGATAAATTAACCAGAGTAAGACTATGGTTTTGAGAAACAGGGTAGGGTAGGGGACCACGGGAGAACAAACTACACCAGAGTGCTTGGTACCTATTTCTTGGATGGATTAAAATTTGATAGAAACAGCTGTGTGTCTGGGCCTCAGGACAGTCAAGGACCCACCAAGGGATGCTTTTGCAACCTCGAGACAATCCAGGGGTAGTTTCTGAAAGCCTTTGTCACCACTCACCCAGTTGGCAGCTAAATGTAGAGCACTGTTCTCAGGGGACAGAATGGTACAGAATGTTTACCCTGCCAAGACTGCCAGAGGCATGGTTCATGGCAGGAGGCTTGGTGAGACAGCTCATGGAGATCCAACATGCTGTTCAACAAGAATGGGCTGGCTAGCCTTAGTGAGGCGGGGGCATGCTTCCCAGGGGCCCTGTTCTCCTCCCTTGCCTGTTTCCCATCTTGATCAGAGTCACGATTGCAAAATGGAGGTAGGGATATGATATCAGTCCCATCAGATGCCCTGGCATCTGATTCATGATCTAGCCCAGCTAACGAGCTTGCTGAGCACAGCCTGGAAGCTCCCGCTAGGTACAGGGAGCCCAGCAAAAGGCAGAGCCCCAGTCTTCTCAGAGAATTGATAGGGACCATAGATAAAAAATCGTCCTTTCAGAGAGAAAGCCCCAAGTAGACACAGACATTTAAGGAAATTCTCACCCTCCCACATGGGTTGAAGTCTGTGGCCTGGGTGACAGCTGGAGAGGATATTTTAAAATAACAATTATGAATGAGACAGAAGTTCAGGGAGTGTTCACCTTTCACACTATACCAAGTATGCCTACCAAGACGGCTTGCTGGGTCCTCCTGGTCTCTGTCATTGAATGCCTTATGAAGAAGAGCTTTTAAAGCCTCAAAATGGACACAGAAGTCCTGTCCAGTAGATTTTGTGAAGCAGCAACTAACTCAACTAGGTTGAAACAACCCTATCAGAGTTGATGATGAGGCTTTGAAAGGAACACCATATACCCTTTTTTGGCTGTGATGGAGGGTATGAAGTGAGCAGAGTTGCTGAGGACGCCTGGCCATGTTCCAGGTCTCTTAACTTAGCATGAATGTAAGATTCTCTGCCTTTTCATGACTTTAAAGTTTAGACGATCCAGACATTAAGGGCCATTGAACGGGAAGCGTAGAACCAGGGAAACAGACGTGGTGACCCTCACAGCTGTAAACCGAATGGGCATCAGCTGACACTGAGTTCCACAACTCGAAACTGACAGCAGAGGACATAATCTGATGATGGACATTGGGTGAAAACGTAAACGCCGTGAAGAGCAGGCAAACTCAGCAGCCCAGCTCTTCTCCCCAAGTGTGACCAGAGCTTCTTAAGTGACTTCTAGGGACCAAGTTCCATCCATCAACCTCCAAGTACCATTATGGGGTCCAAACCGTGGTGTCTGTTCTACAAATGAAGAAAGTGGCCTGTACTAGGGCTAGATAATTTACCCAGCCACACAGCTATTTAGGACCAGCAGCAGGATTTGACCCAGAGCCACCTACTCAAGAGACTCATTACTCACAGCTAAGAGCAGAGGGTAGACAGTGCATGGGTCCTTTTTATAAAGAACCCATGAGTCCAGGCCTCAGATACTCAGCTTGTATGTGTGTGTAAAAGGCAAAGGGGAGGTGACATATAATGACTACAATTAGGGATCACTGGTTATTGACCACTTATGTCTGTTTATCTCCCAAAGACACTCTGCCCACTGCACTTGCAATCCCAGCATGCTTCTCCTTGAGCTGCCGGTTTCCATGTGAGACACTGTACTTACTCAGAGAGTCTTTTGCCAAGCAGCCAGGTGGCCTTCCAGGTGCTCGGGGTGTGCAGGAGTAGGAGCAGGATACCCATTGTTCACCATTTTATCTCTACTCCATCTCAGCTCCACTCGGCTCCTCCCACCTTCCAGAAACCTAGAGGGAGCTGTAGGCCTGACTCATCTATCACTGGCTGACAAGAGATTCATAGAACCCTCAGTCCCTTCCCAACCCACGCTCAGCCAAGAAAGAGGTTTCAGTGCCCAGACCCTGCAGATGTATCTGTGGGCACACAGAACAGACCTGTTTACCAGCCCTACCTCGCTGAGCCCCTTCTGGGGTCACATCACAGTCTGAGGGAGGAGGCCCCAGTAGCTCCATTTGCATACTTCTTGGAAAGACAAGGTGCCCTCTATGACTGTGACTTGCCTCCAGGCCTGAGGGGAAATGCGCCTCAAGACAATCCTGTTTTGCGTGGCCTTACCAAATGTCCTTGGAGAGGAACCAAGATGAACTTGCCTTATCTTGAATTGGACTTAGCAGTCAGCTAGGATGTGGGGAAGTGGCAATTTAGGAGAAATTCAGATCTCTCGAGGTTTGCAAGATCTGACAGGTGCGCCTGGGTCTTCCTCTCCTATCTTGTATTGAGAACTGAGACCTCCCACCTGCTGAGCTCTCCTACAAGATAGAGTAAAGTTTCAGGGGGCCTGGGAAACACCCTTAGGCTTTGGAAGTAGGCAAGAGGCTGGCAGGAAGAACCAATACTCTATCCAGGCCTTCAAGTGAGGGTGGATGTGGTCTCAGCTAAAGTAGCCAACAGTGGACCCAGTCTAGGGATCGACAAAGAGATCAAGGGAACAGAAGACATTGCTCCTACAAGATGTGTGTGTGTGTGTGTGTGTGTGTGTGTGTGTGTGTGTGTGTGTGTGTGTCTTGTTGGAACACAAATGAAAGATGGTTCCTAGGAATGGTTCTTAATGACTATGGAAAATGGTATCTTAAACCACCCTGGGTTTAAAGTAGATACATCATGCCATCCATATGCTGCACACATACCATACACATCATACACAGCAAGGACACACACCAAACATACATATCTACCGACCAAACACACACACACACACACACACACACACACACACACACCCAAACACTCAACACAGAGCAGACATGTACCAAACACAAATGCACATTAAGAAACACAACTGATGTACACACACCACCACCACCAAAAATTAAACAAAAAGAAAAACCACAGGTCAATGTTCCTGACAAGTACAGACTCAAAACTCCCCAACAAAATACCTGCAAACTGAATACAGACATAGATAAGAAAGATTATCCAACACGATCAAGTTGGCTTTATCCCAGAGATTCAGGGATATGCAAGTCAATAAATAGAAAAACATAGACTTAAAAACAAAAATTGCATAATCATCTCAATAGATGGAATAGAAAGCCTTTCACAAAATCCAACATTGGTTCGTGATTAGAAGCCCTGAAGAAAGTAGTTTAGAGGTGACATACCACCACACCTACGGAAAGAAGAAGTCAAACTATCCTCATTTGCTGACGACATCTGACATATAAGCTATGTTGAAAATTCTACTGGAAATTTTCTAAAAGGGATCAACAATATCAGCAATGAGGCAGGACACAGAGTCAACTTGCAGAAACAAATGGCTGCTCTCCACAGCGCCATCGAGCACGCAGAGTGAGAGGAACACACACTCGCTGTGAGAGGTTATCTCCTAGAAACGTCCGAAGCTGCACCCATGAAGTCCCATCACCATGGCTGCCTAACACAGGGGCTGAACAATAGCAATACCCAAAACATGCTAATGTGGGGGAAGCTCCCAGGCCCAACTCTACACAAAGAACCACAGGCAAGTAAGGGATTCGAGAGGGGGAGAAACCGTCTTCCCCAGAGAAAAGCCCAGATTGGCTCTTCAGTACCAAGTGATCGGCCCAGGAATCATATACATTATGTGGGCTGAATAGGTTGTATTGATATATTTAGAGATATTTAGAGATATTTGAGAGACAGTGAAGGGGAGAGGTTGATGTGAATGGCTAATGTGAAAGGAGGAAAGGGATGTTATATTTTAATTTCAAAATATAAATGTAAATAACAGAAACCAAACAGAAAACACACACACATACACACACACATACACACATATGCACACACACATACACACATACACACATATGCACACACACATACACACACACATACACACACACAGTGACACACACAGTGACACACACACACACACACACACACACGAAGACAGGCTGGGCAAATGACAGGGTCAAGGCCGTAAGCTGTGTTCTGTTCCTCCACAGGCTCTGCTTTACCTCCTACTTCCAGGTTCCTGCCTTGAGTTTCTGCCATAACATCCCTTCCCAAGGGCTGTAAGCTATCACATGAAATAAGCCCTTTCCTGCTCCCAAGTTGGTTTTTGGTCCTGGTACTTATCCGGGCCATAGAAAACAACTAGGACACCCAGGCTGGCCTTGAACTTGCAACCAGCTGCCTCAGCCACCCAACTATCTGGTGTCATAAGCCTGTGCCACCAAACCAGCTGTAATATGCCTTTTCTAGGAAGGCCGTTATAGGTAGTTCCCAGTGTATGGTAATCACCGCTTTCTGATTTCTCATGCTTACCCCATTTTTGTAAAGCACCATGTTACTTCCGTGCCTCCATATTCTGTTCCCATTTATTCTTCCTAGCTCTGTATCATCTGGATGTGCAACGTATCTGCCCACCAGCAGGTGGGTATTCAAGTGGCCTATGGCCACTGAGCATGTGTGAGAAAGAATGTGTGTGGATGTTTTCACAGTTCTGAGCTCCTATGTGTGGGATCCCCAGATCACACGGTACATGTGCATTTCAAATACATTCTAACTGTAGTGTATTCATTTTGAGAGAAAACTCCATGCCACTCCTGTGATTGGAAATGGGGATGTGCTTTAGTCAAAGCTTCCCGTAGTAACACGTTTATGAATATTTAAATGACAGGACAGCCTCGTGTGTTGCATGTAAATGCTGTATGCGTGAGGCAAAGTACTACTCGTGTCTGAGATGCTACTGCTGCCTATCAGAAGCTCTGAGCCAGAGGTCGGTTCCAAGAAACGGAAAGGGAGATTAGCAGGTGACGGAGGGGTGCTAAACTTGGGCTAGACCCTCCTTGAGGGAAAAGGGGACTTCCTTTCAATGTCAGTCTCACAAACATGCCATCCGTAACCAGGTAACATCTCACAGAGCGAGGGGAAGGGACTCTGCCAGACTGGAACACTCCTCCTTTTGAACCAGAGCTCTGTTCAGGAGAAGGCCTTTTCCTGAAGCGCGAGTTAAAACAAAGTTCACACCATGGGCCAGGTGCTGTGGTAAGTGCCTCGAAAGTAACAGCTAACTTGTCACCAGCTAGGCAGAACTGCCTGACAGGCAGGGAGGAGGTTACACAAACACGCTGCTCCGATGTTTCCCGTGTGGACAAAGGTAAGCATCGTTCCCAGTTTGGTGCACAGGAGAGAACAGAGCCATGGCCCCAGGCAGAAGCTTCTTAGAGCTGTGTTCAAGCTCTGTGCTGAAAGTTCACTCTCAGAAGCCAAATGCCAGCCCCCAATCCACACCAGCCAGAGTCTGCTCATAAACTAAGAGCCAACAGCCCTGCCACACATCGAAGTGGCACCTTTGGAATGTGTGGCTTCATGGAGCCTCGGGCTTATGGATGGAATGGTTGTGCCACCCCATCTTCCCAATTCCTGTGCTGACACTGGTCCTAGAGATGACACTGGTGGATGACTGGGGCATGAAAATGAAGCCTTGTGTGAGGCAGAAGAACCTAGTTTATTTCCAGAGAACTCAGCAACCCATTGAGCACTTTCATACCTTTGTGTGTGTGTGTGTGTGTGTGTGTGTGTACCCAGAAAAGAGATGCCATTAGCAAACCTAGAAAGCTACCTGGAGTCTCCTAGCACACGGGGCCTCTGACTTTCCCAGCCCCAAGAACCATGAGAAAGAAATATCTGCTGTTTAAACTGTCAGGCTGAATGAACTGTGCCATCGGTTCCCTACCTGTGAGGCGGGGCTGGCATGGTTCCTGCTCAGGAGTTCTCTGCCTGTCCACAGGGAGAATGGCTTGAGCTGCTAAGGGACAGGCCTGCAGCGAGGTTCTGACAAGCCATCCCAGTGAATGTCAAACACCATTGCTCATGTAACTATCACGACAACAGGGTAAGACACCGGGGCACAGAGTTCTCTTGACAAGCAAGCCTAGGAATCAGTCTATCGGCAAGTAGTGGGTTTTCAACAGCCATCATGTCTTAAAGTTGTGGATGCCCAGTGGTGGGAAAAGAAAATGGCAGGCCTGGCCTCGTCCTAACCCTTATAAAATTCGCATCCAGCAGGAAACAGAATTAGCAGGGGAGCAATAGGCAAGTTAGTAGCTTCACGCTCCAGCAAGAGTCATAAAGATGCTGAAGGAGAAGAGTGTTGGGAGGAATCTGGAGTAAGACACCACTCAACAAAGAACTTTCCGATGACCTAGGAAGTTTAGGCTTCAGTGACATCAAAGCTTTCTTGAAAAGATGAGGCGGTTGCCAGAGAGTAGACCATAGGATGACAGCGAGCTTTCTGAGGTGAATGTTTATGACGTGCAAAGGCCCTGAGCTTGAAGTAACTGACCTAGAGCTGAGAGGTATGAGGAAGTCTAACCATACAGAGCCTGGAAGCCGCCTAGGAAGTTGACGCTTCATCCCGGTAGAACAGAGCTATTTTCCTGAAAGGACATGGCCACATGAGAGTCTCAGAAAGAACTCAATGTACAGAACTCAAGCCACAGGGGTGAGAGCAAAGAACGCCCACTAGGAGGATATCAAAGGAATCCGGGTGAGGGGTGTGTGTGTGTGACTCAGACACACACAGACATGGCACAGACAGTGAAAAGTGACCCCGTATGGGATGGGCGTTGAAGGCCTAGAGGACAGACGTGTTGATGTATTAGATACACAGTGTGACTGTTTGAGCAGCATTGAGGACAAATCAGGACAAGCTATCCGCTTGACCCTAAGCTGCTAAACACTGTCGCTGCTTCCCAGGTTAGAGTGGGGAAATTTGGAGGCTATTCGGGTTGAGATGTCAGACATCTGTACTGGACAGTAGCACGTGATGGCCAGGGAGAGTTCTAGATTGGAAGTTCCAGTTTTAAATAAAAAAAAAAAAAGTCAAGTGTTCTGGAGCTATGGTAGTTGATAACACCACCCATAGTGTCAGAATGGTCTAATAATGAGGGGCCTCAGGTCTTTCGTGCTCAGCAGTACGAATGAGGAATGTGCACCCTACATTCCCCCCTTGGAAACCCCAGTAGGCTCATTAAAAGTCCCCAATAAGTCCTGTGCCCCCCCCACCAAAACAAAAGCAAAAAAAAAAACAAAACAAAACCAAAACAAAAAACACAAAACAAAAACATGCCAGATACATCCTTTACTTAGGACCTCCTTCTTGTA
This sequence comes from Rattus norvegicus, assembly GCF_021556685.1. Taxonomy (NCBI): domain Eukaryota; kingdom Metazoa; phylum Chordata; class Mammalia; order Rodentia; family Muridae; genus Rattus; species Rattus norvegicus. The sequence continues at coordinate 29,615,484 of NC_141552.1, forward strand.
TTTGCTCATGGAACTATTTTTCAATATAGTATTGGTTAACATCCCAGGCACCAAGCAGGTCAAGAGTCTACGAGGGTCTTCAGGGATGAGTGGAATCCAAGTGCCACTGGCCCAGGAGAGTATCTGGAACAAAGGTCATCTGGCTTCTGCAGTAGCATACCAGGGAGAATGTGTTTTTAGCCTTGTGGCCATAGGGTCTGTGTTGCAACTTCTGACCTCTGACACTGTAGTAACAGGAGCCTCTGACAACATGTAGACACCTGGACCCAGCCATGCTTCCTTAGCACCACAGGCCAGATGTGGCCCATGGGCCCATAGGTGTTGACGTCACTCCCTGATGCCCAGATAAGGAGATCCGAAGAAGGTAAAAGGCAGAAAGAGAAGGGTGACCAAGAGCGTGGGAGAGGTGAGTGTGTGCAGCAAGCACCTGGAGGAGGACCAGGAGATAGCCGGAAGGAGGGAGACTCTCCTGAAAGCATGGATCATCTCAACTACCTGGGAATCTTCGGTTGGGTTATTATTGCTGTGATGAAATTGCTATGACCAAAGCAACTAGGGGCGGAAAGGGTCTATTTGACTTACACTTCCGTATCACCGTTCGTCACTGAAGGAAGTCAGGATGAAAACTTAAACAGGGCAGGAACCTGGAGGCAGGAGCTGAGACAGAGGCCATGGAGGAGTGCTGCTTACTGGCTTGTTCCTCATGGCTTGACCATCCTTCCTCCTTATAGAGCCCAGGACCACACTAAGGATGGCACCACCCACAATGGGACAGATCCTCCCCCAACAATCACTAATTAAGGGAATTCCTCCCACCTTTCAGATAAGTCTAGTTTGTGTCAAGTTGACAAAAAAAAAAAAAATTAGCCAGCACTACTTTATCCTGAGTGACGCTGTCTGCCTTACAGAGAGGTCATCTACCCGTATTTTGAGGAGAATACAGGAAGATAGGCTTGTAGCCAGGCTCTGCCTCCCTCCTGGGTAGAGCTGTACCAAAGCCCACTTCCCTTCCACACTCAGCCTAGGACCCAAACCACACACCCTCCCCAGCTCCTGTTCCTCTGCCAGCTGTGCTTCCCCTCCCTTTGTCCCTGCCATGTGAAAAGGGAACTTGGCCAGGAAACAGCTGATCAGAGAATTAACAAATGCCAGCATCTCTGGTGCCCACGACAGCAAGGAGAGATCCAAGAAGACACTGATATTTATTTATCTCGCGTCTTCTTTCAGATCTAGCGATGTGACAATAAATAACACATGTCACTGTCAGCCCAGGCCCTGCTGGCAGGCAACACCTTGGAAACTATGCCGAGGTTCGGAAAACAAACAGCAGCCACTCTGATTCCAGTGATAAGGCCCTGGTGTAAGGCGAGCCTCCTGGGACCCATAATCTGGAATCGTCAAGGGACTGTGATTGTCTGCCTTTCTGATAAAAGATGTCAGCCCCCCCTTCTGGGTCTGGAACAGAAGGAAGCCTTCTGATTCTGACACTACGTGTGTGTCACCAAGTCTGTAGGGGAAAAAAAATCCCACTTATGGTAAATGTACTTCCTGAGCCCATCGATGTCCTTAATTTTTTTTTTTTTCAGAAGAAAACTGCCATACCTTGGAGTATGGAGTATGGAAAGTACGCAGTCCAAAGCCCTCGTTCTGCCCAGAGAGGCTGCTCCATGGAGATGGAAGGTTCTTGATTGCTACTTCATTCAAAGGCCTTCAAAAACTACTCCAGAATTGGCAATTGGTATCTCTTTAAAAGGACCGGGACTGATTAACCCTGAGAAAGATAGTTTGGCCGTTCGTGGTCTGTGGTTGTTGTCTGGTTTGTTTTGCCTTGAAAAATGCTGAAATTTCTTTTTCTTCCTCAGCTAAAGTTCAACAAAGGGGGGGGGGGGGGAAGCCCTCTGAGGAATCAGCAGCAGGTGACCTCACATATAAGGAACCCTGGTGACTAGATCCAAGAGGAAAAGCCAAGTGACATCAGAGACTGCTGACTCAGGCAAGCTAGAGCACAGTCGTGTTCACACCTATCACCTCCAGGACACTACCACAAGTCATCCATTCACCCAACAAGCATGCATGGTACATCCGTTCTGTTATGGATCCCCCAAGTGCACTGAGGTGGTTACAAAGCAGGAAGCCGTAGCCTCTTGTCATCAAAAGCACCTACCTATTGGGTAGGAGAGAAGCAGAAGAATCTAAGAGCACAAACTACCACAGACTTAATATGAATACAAGCACCGCCTCCCTGACTAGGTTTTGAAGATTGATCCCCAGCTGGTGGCAATATTGTCGAAGGCTGTAAAAACTTGGAGAGGTGAGGTCAAGCTGTAAGGAGTGGGGGAGGGCGGCATATATTACCGGTACCTGCTTCCTGTCTCAGGACCAGCTTCCTGTTCAGTCAGGAAGGAAAGAGTGCCCTCTACTACATGTTCTAGCCGTCTTGCCCATGGAATCAAGCACTATAGAGTAGGAACTCCCTCCCTGTCTCCAAGAGCCACAAACTATCTAACAAAACTCTAATGCTTTGCACAGAAAACTTCTAAAATAATACAGACTATTTCCATGGTCTTTGGCTGTCTTCCGGATCTTAAAGGTAAAACCCTATTGCAGGAGACACAACACCCTTACAAGACTTGGAGGGATCAAGCTGGAATGGATGTGGAAGCATCCTTCCTGAGGACTAGGTCTCATTGTGTCTGAAGGGGCACAGTAAGCTCCTGAGGGAGAAACTCAGTCAATAGTCCTACCCAGCTATAAGTCTGTGAGTCACATTGACTGGCCTGGCAAGTTAGCCCCAGTGATATAATAGTAACACTTTTATCTCGGGGTAACCAACAGCTGTCCAATTGGAGTTGAGGAAGGTCTACCCATGTTTGGTACTGTAAACCTAGGCAAGTAACTGACTGCTCACCCTAGACCCTAGTGGAGAAGCTACCACTGCTATTTTCCTAAACCCATGTAACTTCACCTGCCTTACAAATATTCATCCTTATATCTGTAGGTCGCGCCCCTCATTAATGAAGTTCTTTTTGTAGCATCTAGAGACTATTACAGAGATCCACCACTGGTCAGAATGTGGAGACAACATTAATGGTAGTGCGCCCTTTTGATGCGTGTACAGTTCAACCATTAGGCTCAGGGAACATTGTGGAAGAGAGTACAGACCGTAAAAGCCACGCCCCGATGCCTGCTGTTACACGATGTCTACTAGACAGGACAGGGACGCTCTACCAACCACCTCAAACCTCAAAAGTATGCTTACCTAAACAGGACTTGCACAATGGTAACATCAGGTGACATTGTGAATGGAGGAAATTTCATAAGGTCCTGCTCCTGGATAAAGAACTACCAGGACTCAATGGCTGACAAGAGGATCAAGGGACCGTTTTTCTCCAGGGACCAGTTCCCTGGTAAGAGATCCAAGCCCAGATGGTCAGCTCTAAACACATGGAAGGAGGAACAACACTGAACGGGCTAAGTAGAATATATATTTATGCATAATTATTATGGATGGATGCAATTAAAGAAGAGGTCATGAACTCAGGGAGGAGGCGGGACATGAAAGGGGTTGGACCAGAGAGAGGGAGGGGTGGAGATTATACAAATACAGTACTCACGTATGAAATTATGAAAAGTTAAATTAAAATTTGATATAAAAAGGAAGGGGGCAGAGGTGACAGAGGGTGAAATAGCTAAGAGAAGGGTGTGCTGACCCAGCATTTGTGAAGAGTTGAGTTCACTCCCCAGTGACGATGAAAGAATCAAGCCAAATCAGAACAAAAATGAAAGCTTGTTTGACAAAAGGCAGCCTGCTTCCCGGATCCTGTGTTAATCGGAGTTGGCTTGCTACAGGCAGGCTTCACCTAAACGGCCACCCTACCTCATACTATTAAAGGGATTTGCCATCCTGTATGGGAGTAGATGAAGGTCTCCATTTTTTCTGGAGTCATTTCCGGCAGCTGCCAGACCTTCCCTAGCCTAGCATCTATCGGTCTTGATGAGAGGCAGTTGCCTCGCTTCAACCAGCACAGGCGTCGTCCAGCGCCACTGCCATTTATTTTTTCTAACAAGTTCATCAGAGCACACATGGCTGGTGTGTCACCACCATGCTGTTTTCCTTTCGATGTCTGTGCTAATTGTATAAATATGCCCAGAGGCTTGATAGAACTCTTAACGCAGCAGCCTACCATGAGAGGCCCACTCAGGGAGTGAGCTGTGACTGTTCCAAAGCAGGGCATGTTCCTCTTGAGGCTGGCAGTCTCTAGTCTCTCGGTTACATTTGGATGCTGAGCCTTTTTGAAGAACCCCCAAACCTAGACCCAGGAGGAAGGGTTCTGGAAAAGGCAGCTGTCCCTGCTTGCATTCTAGTCCCAGAAAATACCAAATCCTATCCCCAGCCCCTTCTGCCTTAGGATTAGGTTGTGGCAAATAGGCCAACTCAGGGCTCGAGGGCTGGCCTCCGTGAGGGCTGACTGCTTCTGCCAGGCTGTGTTCCGACCGCTGTCACCAGTGATTGATGGCGAGGTGGCGGGAGGCTGTTGGACTGGGGCCAGTCCTTGGGAACAGATGATAAATTTGGGGCCCATATCACAGGTGGTGGAGAAGAGGGTGAACTGAAAATAAATGTGACCAAGTTTTGTTCCGAAAGCACCAGTTTGGGAGATTTCCTGGTTCATGCTGCAGGCCTCCTCAGGTTTTAAGCCCCCTGTCTCCTCCACGTCCACGTTCACATCTCGACCTATAAATTTCATTTTAATAAAAAGAGGTGTCTAGCCAAGAGAGGGAGCAACTTTTAAGGCTACAAATGTCTCCCTGGCTGACCCTGTGTTTCATATATTTCATCTTTGAGCTCTTTGAGCTCTTTTTGGTATACCCTCTATGCTGTGGGTATACCAAAAAACAAAAAACAAACAAAAAACCCACAAAATCTACAGACTACCATGCTTTGAAGTGTCCTGACATGGAACGAATCAGCCTGAGGAGGGAGTCTTGACTTGGAGCTGGGATGATGGGCTGAGAGGACATGGAAACCCAGGGCCCAGAGAGGCAAAGGTCTGGCCGGGGCAGTAGCCAGAGAGCTCAGACCACTGTCTCCTGCTACCGTGACTCATCCCTCCCACCCCACCCCACCCCACCCAAACCTCTCAGATCCACCTGTTGGCACAGCTGTGAAGCATCTTAATGTCACGTTCCTAATGTGCTTCCAGGGCTCAAGTTTCAGGCAGTGCTGTCCCCCCCCCCCCCCCCCCCCAAACAAAGCCAGGGAGAGGCACCTTCTAGGCCTTTCTGCTCACTAGTGGATTTCTATTCCCCGGTGCTGATCGCATGCTTTCTGTTCTAGGGCCAACCTCCTAAGCCACCATCCTTGCTAGTATGTACGAGAAGTAAGTCCTCGGACCCATGCCAGCCCTCTTCCAGATGGCACTCACCCCACAGAGCACTTAGCATTTTAACTTCTCGAATACGGGAGACTGCCGCCGGTACACGCAGCACACCACAGACCCCACAAACCTGTGTCCCAAAGGCCTCTCTTTCATGCAACCTGTCACTCTATCACCCTGTGGCCAAAACCCCTAGGGTGTGGCCACTGTCCAGGATATCCCTTGTTCACACCCTTGAGTCTCCTATCGATGAAATATATTTATAGTTAATAAGAGTTTCACTGAGGCACCTGGGTATGATCCAACCATTTGGAAGGTTGAAGCAAGAGGATGGCTTACACTGGTTGCGTTCAAAGCTTACTTGGGTTCCATAAACAGACCCTTTCTTTGATGCCCCTCCACCTCAGATTTGTATTTGAAAGGGGTGATGGAAAACGTTTACTTTTTAAATGACAACCATGTCGTGAAGTTGTCTTTTTCAAAGAGGTGTATTTCCAGGCGAAAGTTAAAAACCACTCATCCCCCTCAGAAGATAAGTAAAAGCCTGATGGCGTGAGGCAGGCAAAGGAGAGGCCAGCTGAGAGCATGAGGCCGAGCCCAAGTCCCAGCTTTGGCTCCTATGAGCTGGGGTGGTGTAGTTTAGAATGCAATACATGGGGCTGATGTCCCACAGTGTGGGAGCACCAAGACTGGGGTGCTTCAGACATCTGGGGTACCCATACCTTCTGGAACAATGGCTCTAAGAGCCAGGTCACGTCTCGTTTTTCCCTTGTGAAAACCTTGCCTGTGTGCAGAGTCTGAATCTCTCACTACGACTCTCAGGCTGAGCTGACCTGTCTCAGTTTTTGCAGGGTCCTTCCACTACTGCTTGTCCTACTGACCTATACCTCAAGCCGCCTGCTTGGCTCCTGCTCCAAAGCTTTTCTCATGTCCTGCCCTCTGTCAAACGGTTCCTTCCTCTCCTGTCCACGAGGCAAACCCTGATGTTCGCAGGCTTGTGTGAATATCAGCCCCTCAGTGTGTGCTGTGGCACGTGTCTGCAATCCCAGCATTCTGTATCTGAGAAAGGCAGATCAAGAGTTCAAGACCAACCAAAACTATAGACCAAGACTGTCTCAAAACGAGCCAGCTCCTCTCAAGAGCATCCACAGTGCTTGGACACAGCCAGGATGAGACCTCAGAAAGAACAGGACCTCACCAAAGGTTTCCACCGAATTATGAATAAAAGCTAACTTGCTCTTAAGTCTTAGGGTTTTCCCTCATTAATTAATTAACAAAAGCTCATGCTAATGAATCAGAAGAGCTTAGTTTATATCTTTATTTTGAAGAAAAGTTCAGTGAAATTGTTCCATAGCCCATTTGTACAATGTTTATGTCATCTAAAGTATCAAGTCTGTGCTTGTCTGGGTACCAATGAAGAACAACATGCTTTTAGCTGATAACCCAGCAAAATCATAAGAGAGCACCATACAGTGGCATTTCTGGCATGGTCCAGTAAAGAGCAGGCTGGCGAGAAGACACTCGAGCAGACTCGAGTTCTGCTGCCTTCCTTGAGAGGCTTCCCATGCCCCAGTGGCCATTTTCTGCAGCCAGTGCCAACAGTCTGCTTCTTGGTCTGCAAGCCATTCCATTGGGCTGGCTAGTGCTTTGAGTCCAGCCATTAAGGGTCATTCCAAGAGATTCAACTGCACTGCACTGGTGTCTGACGTCCCTGCATTTTCTACAGAGCCAATGATTTCCATCTACAACTCTCTTGAGCTCCGTTCTCTGCGTTGTAAGATGGTTACTTGTGACAACCAAGAGGCTGAAGAGACAGATCTGTGTAGAGCTCGAGTCTGAGCACCCAGTGCAAAGAGCAGATGGCTGAGATCCCTGCCTCTCTTGTAGTTCCGCCCACCAGTGGCACTGTCCATGGTCATCGCCATGTTGGGCTGTGCGCGAAGGGTACCTGCAGCGCTCTGCGTGCCTTTCTGCCTCTGCCTCTGGCCCCGAGTTCCTCCCACCCTGACTCCCTATGCAAATGGAAGAGCACGCTCTTTCCCCTTTCCTCGTTTCTGCTTCCGACATCGAGGGTGAGGTGAGGGCTCCCATTGCCAACTGCAGGAATCGTATCAATATTCCATTACCACGCTAAGTCTTACCAAGGGGCATACCACAGGAACAAGAGTCTGGGACCAAGTAATGGCCCCCAGGGGACAGACCCACAGCTGTGGATCACTCTCAGCTGACTGACCCCAGGAGGCTGGCACTTTTTCTCACCATTCAATTTAGGACCCCAGACACGAGGAGGATGGTGCCACCCACACTCGTGGTAGATCCCCTGTCCTCAGTTAAACCTCTCTAGAAGCTCCCTCAGAGACATCGAGAAGCGTGTCTTAGAGCGGATGATAAGACTAATGGAGCTGACAGTACACTAGCCATTGCATAAGCCTTAGTCTCGACAGATAGCCCATGTCGACACGAGTGGACTGGGAAGTGGAATGAATCCTGCAGAGGTAAAAGCTACCCCAGGAGATGATGTCTACCCTGATGCCATTCTTCACTCAATCCTTTATTGCTGCGTTGTTCCCACTGTTCATCAGACTCGTGTCAGGAGCATCTCTGTGGACGGGCCTTGGTTCAGGTTCAAGTGTTTCCTAGGGAAGTGTCTAGAGGTAGAATCCTTGAACCCGTTTCACTTTTAATTTTAGAACTCCTGACAGATTTTTCTCAGTCAAATTGCTCTTCCCTGGCATACGAAAGAAGTAGGAATGTGCCTGCGATGTGGGACAGACTTCAGTGGTGGAGGAATTGCCAGGCACATCCAAGGCCTGTTCCAATCCTTCATGACAACAAAAAGATAAATAAAGGGTTTTTTTTTTCAACATCACGCAATGTTAAACTATTAAAAATTAAAATCAGTTGCACTCTGATGGGCAAACACACTGTTTTTGTTGCATTTCCTTGGTAGTTAATGACTCTTAATTATTTTCTTTCTTCTGATCGTGTGTGTGTGTGTGTGTGTGTGTGTGTGTGTGTGTGATTGTGTTGCTTGAGGTCAAACGTGTCTCCTATATGAAAGAGGCCCTGTTCTACTAAGCTCTATTCCTTCACTTGAACATTTTAATTCTTTTGTGATAGCTACTGAGGTCAGGTCATCTGAGGCACAAGGATAGGCCCTGGGCTTCCACAACTTCCTCTGGATTGAGGTCAGGCCCTGCCCCTTCCACTTACTACAGATCCATGGCGATGTTTTGACCTGATTGTTTGAACTTTGTGCTCTGGGATAGAATTCTAACAAAACCACTGGCATTGGTCTTGACTTCTAATCTTTTTATTCCAATAGAATTATAATGTCTTCAACATTTTAATCAGGATAGGCTTCTGAGGAAGAGTCTAAACTGGCCGGTAGGATGCTCCCGGGAAGAGAAGCCCTTCCAGTTGAGAGGGCATGACGGCACACCGTGTGCTCCCTGCTACACACACACCTCTTTCTCATTACAGAACCTTATTGCAAAATGAGCTATTAGGCTGACAGCCCAATTCACCAGGGCTGGGCTCCCCAGGACCCAGTGTACCTCAGAGAACTGGCACCAGCCCCAAGAGAGGGCACAGCTGTGAAAGCTAATGTTACAGGTAATTCTGGCAATTAAGAACCATGTTTGATTAAATGGATTTGTATCTCATTACTTGGGAGGTTCAGCAGTCTGGGGTGGGTCCCCAGTGGAATTAGGCACCAAGGATTCCCAGTTCCTAGCCCAAGCTCCCCATCATATCTCCCATCCAAAAATGTCCTTCCCCACCCTGACCAGCAGCTCACAGCAAGACACGCATGCCTTGGATCTTCCCAGCATGCCACGCCTCTACCCACAGTTTGACAGAGCACACCCTGCGCGTGAATCCTATAGGTCCTTGAATTCTACAGAATCCTTGTCTACGGATTAAGAAACCAAATCTGAGAACTGTTAAAACTCAACTCATTGCTCCGTTAACTTAAAGCCAAAGAGCCCGAGATCCACGCTCTCTCACGTCAGTTAAAATTGGAGTTTTGTTTGCTAGCTTTGTGTTTTCTGTGCCCAGCTGTGTCACCATTTCCTTACTAGATTTAAAGCAGTTCACTTGGAAGAGTTTTTGTCTAGTGGGTAGACTTGGGAAATCTCGGGGCTGGTGGGCACACCGAGCATGTTTACTTAGGTATTTGTGTCTGAAAACAAGTGCCACACACCACTGGAGGGCCATCTCATTATCTGTAAGGATCGACACTGAGCCTTACTTGGGAAAAAGTGGGGGATACCAGGATGATTCCAAGGAGGGACAGTCCCACCTCAGGCCAGCTCTCTAGCTGGGAGCAGGGATTTTTACCTTCTCTACCCCTCTTTCCCCCCTTCCCTTCCTTTTTCTCTTCCTTCCTTCTTTCCTTCTTTTCTGCTTGGATTGGGGACAGAGTCCTGTCACGTGTCCCAGGCTAGTTTCAAACACTTGACCCTCCTGCCTCTACCTGTACCTCCTAAATACAAGAAGTTCGGGCTCGGCCACTCCCTAGCTTTCTAGACCTTGCAATGTTTGAGCTTCAGTGTCTGTCTATACATCGATGAGAGCAGTTTTCCTACAGAGCTGTGTGCTGGCTTACTAGAGGAGATAATAGCCCTGGTTAGGGCTCTGATTATTGGGGTTTGGAGGTCTAGACGTGTAGAAGTAGACCACGACTTTGTGCCTGTTTATAAAAATTCAGGGCGGGGTTGGGGATTTAGCTCAGTGGTAGAGCGCTTGCCTAGCAAGCGCAAGGCCCTGGGTGCGGTCCCCAGCTCCAGAAAAAAAAAAAAAAATTCAGGGCACAGTCGCAGGAAGGACCTGCCATTGTTCAATAACTGTGTTTGTACCCCACACTGGTTGTCCTCCAAGGACAAGACAGATCTTCAGCCAGTGTTAAGCTTCTGCTCAAGCCTCTACTAGGTCAAATCATAAGTCCAGTTCAAAGTAACAACCCCAGACCAGTGGGTTCATCCTAACCCCCATTGCCCATCTCCACACAAGAAGGGCAACTGAGCCAGAGTGGCGGGGACACCACCCTCTGCACAGTCCCCAAAAAATCCAGGCTCATCCACTGACTTTGGCAACTCCACCTAGCCTTCGTAGGCCGTCATGTTCTTGCTGTCCTTCAGGGTAGGAGTACAGACGATGCTGTTGATGATGTCATTTGTGATCTGAAGCACTTTTTCTTAGGGGCTTCTCTTCCATTAAAAAAACAAACCCTCTGAAATACATTTTACAACTTAGTTGAGCCAAAGACAGAGTCCACCCTGCATTCATATTGCGTATTTATTCTTATTGCTTCAATTTTTTCTTCTAATGAGGATAAGTTGACATTAAGACAGTGTTTTGAAGTGAACTTAGACGCTAAGGGGAAGCTGTGTCCAAGACAGATTTGGGTAGCCACGTCCCATGGGAACACCCCGGGGAGAAAATGCCCTGGGAGGGGACATTCCCAAGCCCACCCTCAGGAGCGCCAGGATTGTTGAGCTTGTGCAACAGCTGGAAAAGGGTTTTGTCACCTGGTTTGCAGCCCAAACACATTGAGGAGATGAGTGGACATCTCTGGTTTGGTTACGAATCTGCCCTCAAAGCCACTTGAGCCTCAACAGACTTCCAATCAAGAAGTATGATCCCCCCGAGGTGTGATGGTCAGCTTCTGTTGCCTGACAAGGAACTGGATCACAAGGCAAATTAGTCTCAACCATGACTGTCTGAAGTCGATTGGCCTGTGAGTATGTCTGTGTGTGTGTGTGGGGGGGGTCTACTTGACCCAGTAGCTCATATGGGAAGACCTGAGCACTGTGGGCAACAATATTCCTTAGGCAGGAGATCCAGGTCTTTGTAAGAGCAGAGAAAGGGCCCAGGTGAGTTGGCTTAATGTAGAAAGGCAGACAAGCACACACACTTACATACAGAGTAAGTAAGTGATTGCAACAATAATACGCACACAGATTGCAGAAGCAGAGAAAGCGAGCACCGCCGTGCATGTGCTTATTCTCTTCTTACGATGGGTGTTGCACAGTCGCCTGCTTCAAGCTCATTGCCTTGACCTCCCAATCACGGACGTTTCTTCCTTGAACTTCCGGCTAAGAGGAGCCCTGTCTTCCTTACATTGCTTTGCTCACAGTTGTTTGTTTTTGTTTTTAGCCATCACAGCAACAGGAAAAGAATGGAAGACTTCCAGCAATCATCAACACAGCTTAGGGCGGGTCACTGTCAGCCCCTGCTCTGAGCAAAACATGTCATCACTGGTCATTGCTTAGGGCATCGTTCCCAGATGAAAGGGGCGAAGCCAGCCCAAACCGCTTAAATGAAAAGGAGGGATGAGGCCCAAAGCTTCAGTGCCTCAGAGAAGCCCAAAGCAGAAAAATAGTCTTTCTTCTAGAAGGCCTGGACAGGAACCAGAAATCGATCTAGGGTGCAGTGGCCCTCTGTCCCCCCCATACCTGGGAATGATCTCTTTCATTCCCCCAATGCTCTGCAAACCAGCCTCAACTACCACCATGTCTATAGGGCAAATGGCTGCCCCAATTCTACAGTACACCATCTGGGGGCCCCCATGACTCCTCCATATCTGCTTCATCTTAAATTCCTATCCTGCAGGAGACACGAGACTAGACTCTCAGCTTGAATCACCTACCAGGAAGGCAGGGACATTCATGGCCAATAGCTCTTCTGGGGGCCCTTTGTCCTGTGCATGGAAATACAGTTCCTGTCAAGAGTCCCAAAGAGCCAAGGCTACTCAGATAGACACCCACTTGAACTCTTCAGTCCCTCTGTAGCAGGTGAGGATTATGAGTGCGTGTCAGGAATGCATGTTACTCTCTGGCTGAGTCTACCACAGGAGGCGGCAGGCAGACCATCATGGCACAGCTGTTGTTATGAATGTCACCACAGTCCCTCAACCAGAGTGTGACATTTACCCACCGGCTACCCCTAGGGTCTTAGTCACAAACACACATTGAGGACCAGCTTATATCTAACCCTGGGGCTTCAGACTCATGGTGAGGCCTGGACTCAACATGCTTCCAAATCTTGGGATACCTCCCTTGCAGGCACCCCCTTCTCCATGGGGCTGCTGGATGAGAGGCAGCAAGAGAAGACTAGATTCGGGCTGTACAGTCTGTGATCCAGGCAGGAGATGGCATCTCCCAGCCAGTGGCTCAGCCTGGGCAGTGGCTGGGTCTCCAAGCCAAGAGAAGCTTCAGCCAACATACCAGCAGCTCAGACGCTGGGCAGATGACGCCGAGCCACTGCCATCTCTCTCAGGGAGTCTGCCAAGTCCCCAGGTCCAGCCAGCGCTGACATTTAAAGCAACGCGTGTGTCAACCTTATTAAACCATACGCCAAGCTGTGGGTTATTAAGCATGGGGCAAATTGACCACAGCAATTAAACCGAGATTAGAGAGAGAGAGAGAGAGAGAGAGAGAGAGAGAGAGAGAGAGAGAGAGAGAGAACCAGAGTCTGCGGAGGGGAATCTGCAATCGACAGAACCTGAGCACTGCATCACAGCTGGAGAAGCTCACCTAGCCCTCCAGCCTTCCAACACACACACACACACACACACACACACGCACACGCACACGCACACGCACACGCACACGCACACACGTTTCTTCTTTCGATAATCTGGTTTGCTCAAGGAGACTCAGCTCAGCTTGTGTCTGACATCAGGAAGTTCTGAGGACAGGGAGAGCCAGATGATACATCCCTAATGAAGTAACCGTTCTGTGGTAGCGGATTGTCCTCTTCATCCTCACAGCACCTTCTCAGCATGGAACATTCAAAGACCTGAGGGGAGAGGGAGGGTACTCAGAGAGAGTTCTAGAAGCACAGAGTGCTTGCCCTCTGCCCACCAATGTCAGGCAGCAAAAGGAGGGTTCCAGATGGGGCCAACCTTACACCACAAGACTAGTTAGAACACAAGGGTAGATAATGACACCCTGGCACAGAGGATGCCACCCCTCATCTCAGACAGATCACAGACTCCCCTTCGAGTCACTGGATCAAGCTGTCTAGAATACAAGGCCACGGTTTTCTCAACTGTGTGTTGGCTTGCCCCAGACCTACAGACATTGCTTGGTGCGAGGAGGGAGAAGCAGTCTTTCAGGGAAGGCTGTGATGCCTGAGTATGGCAGAACTGCATTCTTTTTCCTCCCAAAGAGTCCCCAGACCCCACAGCTGGCCTGGCCAGGTAGCCCGTGGTCCCAAGAGCTGCAGGAGATTGGGTTTAGTGATGGAGGACATGGGATTTGAGGAGGCTCTCTGTGTTCAGGTTCTGGTCTTCTTGTTCATGGAATGGCTTTTCTATGATGACCTTTGCCTGCCTCCAGCTTTTTCTCCTGTGCAATGACTCATTATACATTCTCCATTGACCTGACCAGGGAAGGGGTACTTTATTGGGCAGTTATCCGTGGCCTCCAGCAGGCAGGGATGAGAACGCTGGCTTTATCCACTGCAGGAGATCCTCAGTAAATCCACTGTTCCCAGAATAAAGTCTCAGTTGTCCATCCACCTGTCTACCTGTCCACTTGTCCACCTGTGGCCTGTCCCCTGCATAAACTCTTCTCTAAAAGTATTTGGAGTCTCTGGGTTCCATAACTGGACTCTGACCTTCCACTCCCTTGCCAGAGCCCCTGTGTCACATTCACCGGGATGGGAGAGCAGAGAACTTCTTGGAATTTAATTTTTAAAAGATGATGTACCCACGTGCTTGCCCTGGATGGAGGCGCTGTGAGCAGAGGATCCGATCCCTTTGTGTTGCCATTGCTTGATGAGTGTGCACCAGGGGCTTCTGTTAAGGAGCCAAGGCTTTGAAGAAAAGCCCACCGGGAAGCACCCTCTCTCAGCAAGAGGTTCCACTTTAGCTGTGGGTTGACTGAGGGGCAACTGTATCATTTTGTCTCATCCTAACAGTGCTCAAGAGTTGGTTGAGGGAGCATTTTCCATCTGCACCTCCTGCAAGGCTGAAACAAGTCTCTCCCGGGATCCGGTCCAAGTAGCCCACAGTTGGATGAGATGCGTACACTCATAGGCCTCAGCTCTTGGCCTCGATCCTAACCAAACTTTCTGTGCCATCACCAACCTTCCTTCCCCTGTTTCCTAAAGTGGAGGCAGAGAGTGGAGGGAAACCATCTTGTTTCCTGGAACATTTATCTTTATAAATTGCCACAGGAATCCTCTGATTAAAAGGCGATCTGAGCAAATGGTGCCATAATAGGTGAAATGGTAGAACCCAAAGTGCCAGGCCCACTTGTGAGTGGACCCCTGAGATTCAAGATATCATGACCCCAACCCCTGACACTGTTAATGATACTCTGCTATGCTTGCACACAGGGGCCTAGCTTGTCGGTCTCCTGAGAGGCTCCACCCAGCGGCAGATGGAAACAGATGCAGACACCCACAGCCAAACATCAGGGGGAGCTCAGGGAGTCTTGAGGAGAGTAGGGTATAGAATTGACACCTCCTTAACTGATGTCTGTGGTGCACACTCATCAGAGACACCACAAGAAGGCCTATCAAGTTAAAGAACCACCAATCAAAGAACATGCAGGGGCTGGACCTAGGTTCCCTCCACATTTATAGCAGATGTGTTGCTTGGTCCTTATGTGGGTCCCCTGACACCTGGAGTAGGGGCTGTGTCTGATTCTGTTGCCTGATATTGGACCCCCTTCTCCTAACTGGACTGCCTGGTTGGGCCTCAACGAAAGAGTATGTGCTTAGTCCTGCTGGGCTAGATGTCCCAGGGTGGGGTGTATCCAAGTGGAGGGGAGACTCCCCTTTCCTAAGGATAAGAGAAGGAGGAATGGAGAAGGGATTTGTGAGGGTGGGACTGGGAGGAGACGAGACAAGGACAGGGCAGGGGCATGATCAGGATGTAAAGGGAATTAATTAAACAAAAGATATTACAAACCAATTTGGGGGAGTATTCTTGATGATGATGGTGCTGGTGCTGGTGGTGGTGGTGGTGGTGGTGGTGATGATGATGAATGATGATGATGATGATGATGATGATGATGATGATGATGATGATGATGTATGGTCAAAAAGGATGAGGAAACTCTTCCCTAAGCTGTGTAAGTTCCAAGCTGAAAATGCCTTGGCTGAATCATAGGGGTATAGATTAAGACATTGGGAAAGGGAATGGGGGATCTTTAGGCTACCTTCAGGCTTCTCGGGTGCCTACCCCAACCACCTTGGACCTGGTTCAAAAGAGCTTCAGACATTACCTGCCCTCTGGGTCATAATTCATCTGTCTCTTGACCTACCTAGCAGGACCTTGCTCTCCGCTAGCTAGCACTATGGAAGCTAATCCGTACCAAAATATAACTAGTGGATTAAATGTGTCTGCACGTGAGTGAGAAAGATGCTCTTATCCATATCCTGTGGGAAGAATCACAGACACCAGTGGACTGCACCTCTGATGGTTTACCGAGAGCCTCTGAAGTTGCCATCCCAGTTACAGTCCAGCCAAAGCAGGACATTGAACAGGCTGCGTTTGCTGCCTGTGTTCCTGGTTTCCAGTAGTTGGTTGAAAAATTGCCTCTTGAGTCTCTTTAACCCAAAAGTTAATTCCGTGCGTCTAAATTCCTTCACTTAGTATTCAGATAACTTTAAATTAAGACCCCGAACTCAGCCTTACTATCCGTCACTCTCTGGGCAGAAGCAGAAAGGCCATGCTGGCTCTGTTACCATTAGCACTAAGTGGTACCCAACCGTTACTAAGTCATGCCCTGTGTCTACAGCCACAGTTCAATATTTTCACCCCTACGAGACAGGTGAGGTAACAGGCTCACATCACATGGAAGTTGGGGCCAGGGTTCAAGGCCAAGCGTGCCCTGTCTTAAGCCACAGATTTACATTGGGGAGACAGGTCCCTGGGCAAGCCACAGGTGTTACCGTCACAGTACAGATGGGAAAACTAGGCTCAGAAAGTGCTAGCGACTTGACTGAAGTCACCCAGACAGTAAGTGACCTCGGGAGCCCACCTCACCTCCCTTGCTCACCACTCTGCATCCCCTGGCTCCTGAGACTCTAGAACTGCTTCTCCATATCCTCTCCCCATCTCTATCCCGAGGACCCACTTCACCTTGGCCATTTGCTCAGGAAGCTGACAGAAAGCCTAAGACAGACAGGAGAAGAATCCAGAGAGTGAGCAAGCTATCAGCCCTTCTCCTCCATAAAAATAAAAGTCAACAGGGCCCAAGACTCTTAATCTGACCCCCAAAATAAACTTCCTTTCTTCTGGGCTGAGGCAGTAGATGCCGAGTCCTGCTTCAGGTCATTAAAAACCCAAACCAAACCAAACACTACTAAAGCCTTCAGCTCCTTCACAATTCCGTTTGTAACGAAAACACACAGACTTCCCGCTTCCCGGGTAGGGGAATTGCTGTGGTCAGATACAATGTTTTCACAGTCAGCTAATTAGCCCTTTCAAAGACCGCTTGATGATCTAACTTCCCGCGCTTGACTTGGCCTGAGAGCTCTTGGCTTTGCCCTGACCACTAAAGTGAAGGAGGATCAGGGGTTCAGAAGTGAGAAGCACTCGGACAAAGCCCCAAGAATCTGTCTATGCGTAAGCTGGACACCACAGGCAGGCCCTTCACTCCGGCCTCTGCCAGCTCCTGTCTGCATGAGTGAATTTTCCTTTCAGGGGCTCCATCTCCTCAATCTGTAAAACAGGGGTGAGAGTGGGGTGGGGGTGCTGATGGCACTTTCACTTTTGAAATCTTGGAGTCTGTTCAGCAAGCTCTGAGATTCTCCACTCTTTCTTCCTCTTCCTTTATTTCCTAGACCCCCTCAGCACCGAAGATCTGTCATTCCAGCAACGTGTCTTCTCCATTCTCCTCATACTAATATGCACAGAGAATGCACTGCAAGAGCTTTTCCGCAGGAATGGGTATTGAGTTGGTTTGTAGCTGTCAGTCTAAGAACACGCCTGCATCTAGCAACTCCCATCTGCCAATTTTACAGAAGAAATAAGCGAGACTCTGAGAAGTGCCCCAGCTAGGGAATAGTAAAAACCCAGATATTTAAAACCCAGATGTCATGCCCAAGTCCCGTCCAATGCTTTAGTTTGCTTCCATGCCTGGTATTTCTGTTCTGCAATAAATCCTTATGATGTTTTTTATTTCCATTCATTACTAGTAAGCTCTCCTCGGGCTGTGCTGTGCCTGTGCCTATGCCTGTCCCTGTCCCTGTCCCTGTCCCTGTCCCTGTCCCTGTCCCTGTCCCTTGCAGCTTCTCAATCCAAGCTTTTGGTCACAGCGCACCTTGACGCTTGCATGGAGTTGAGGCCAAACTGAGGGCTATGTTGTCGTCTCCCCTCTGGTTTCTCTTATTCTTCGCTTTTTTTGGTTGACATTCTCATTGCAAATTGCTTGTGGTCTCCACTATGACTGCATTTGTGAAGAGATGACAAACGGCATAGTCTTAGTCACATAACCCTGGTACCCTAAATGAAGGGGACACCAGCACTCTTCCTCCACCCTGCCAGGAGACAAGCGGGAAGGTACCATCTGAAACCAACATGAAACCCTCACCAGAATGCTCCCTTGATACCTTTACCCTCTAGTGATGAGAGGAAACAAATGTCTGCCCTTTAAGCTATCCACTCTCGGTGTTTTGTCAAGGACGCCCACGTTGACTGATACAAATCTAATTCGCTAAAACAGATCTTTCACTAACACCTGGGAGCTTCTTTTTTTTTTTTTTTTTTTGTTCATATCCTTAATACAAAGGATTTTGCTAAATACAGAATTCTTAGAATTGTATGTATAGAATTCTACCTAATCTTATGTTTATGAACGTTTTTGTCTGCATGTCTGTCTGTGCGCCACAATGTGCCCGGTACCCAAAGAGGCCAGAAGAGGGCATCGGATCCTCTGGAACTGGATGCAGAAGGTTGTGAACCACTACGTGGATGCTGTGGTTCAAAGCCTGGTCCCCTGAAGAGCTGAACAGACATGAACGCTCTTAATCACGGAGCCATCTCTCCATTCTCTATTGGGATTCTGTAAAAACAGACATTTCTCTCACAGACTTCATAATCTTCTCCAGAGTTTCTCTGTGTCACCCTAGTGTTCTCTCTCTCTCTCTCTCTCTCTCTCTCTCTCTCTCTCTCTCTCTCTCTCTCTCTCTCTCTGTGGATGTGGGTGTGTGTGTGTGGATGTGGGTGTGGGTGTGGGTGTGGATGTGTCTCCAGGGTTCCTCTGTGCATCCCTCTCTAGAACTCACTCTGTAAATCAAGCTGGCCTCAAACTCCCAGAGATCCTCCTGTTTCTGCCTCTTGAGTGCTGGCACTAAAGGCCTTCAATACCATGTCCTGCTTAGAATGCTTTCTTTCATTTTTTTTTAATCATTCTGAAACTGTACTGTTAGGAGTGACTTTATTTTTCTATTCCTTACATGAAGAAATGAATGAGTAGTTTAATTTTAAGATTTCTGAGCAGTTTTCTTGTATTTTTTCTTCGACGGCTTCTGTACCTCTTTGCTGTGTGGAGGCTCCTTAAGCTTTCACACAAGGAACAGGGGGATTTAGTCTTCTAGACAACAGTTCTTTCCTCCTACTGGACTTCTTTTAGGCTGACTGACTTGTTGGTTTTTACAACTTTTTCTCTGAGTATATGAAATTCTCTTATCTCTCTGAAAATGAGAGTGTTTTTAGACTTTTCTTCTAAATTGTCTTCATTTCCAGCCCTTCTTAGGGGGACTGTCACTATTTATTTATTTGTTTGTTTACTATTTGTTTATTTTTACACTGGAAACATCTCAAATCTCTAAAGCTTTTTTTGGTGGGGGGGCTGTTTATAGTTTAACAGACAAGATCTAAAATGTAAAGGGAAGCTTTGCATTTTGTGGTTGAGCAGGGGCCATATTTTTCTTTAAGGAACTCTATAGATGGCATTCTTAATTTCCAGAGCAGCGTCTTCTGCCCTATTAAAAAGTGGGAGTCTGAACAAATGGAGAGATTTGCTGGAATAAAATATCATCCTCAGGACAATTCAACCAGAAACAGTTGCTCACAGATTTGGAAACTGGGTGCTCAAAAGTACCAGGAGGGCCTGCTTCCTGGTTCGTGGACAGTTCTCTCCTATCTGCTCCCTCACGGGGCAGAAAGAAGGAGGAAACTCTTGGGCCTTGTTCATCAGATCTCCAATTCCATCCACGAACCACTTCCCAAAGACCTACTTCTCAGTGCATCCTCTGAAGAGGGGCTTCAACAGAGGAGCTTGAAGGGGACCAGAGCAGATGAGTTAGTGTGACAGTCTCAGAGTCACTGGGGACAGAGAAGGAAACAAGGATGCATGTGGAGACACATCTTGTAGGTAGCACACTTAACTTTGTTGAAGAACTTTCCTCTACAGCTCTGTGCCGTGATGTCTGCTTTAGGCAGCTTCTTCTAGGTTATATTTCTGCTAAGTTCTCCCCTGGACACTTTCCAAAGGGGCATGAACATCGGTAATAAATTCAACAAATGCCTAAAAATGTATTTCTTCCCAATTTCTTTAAAGGCAGCAATTTGGGCCATTGAGGTCTGAAGTTCATTGCTTCTGTTTTAGTATTAAGCTTTTCCTACAACATGAGAAAGTGTTAGAGACAATCTTGTTGGGTTATTCTGTTTGGGTTGGAGGAGGGGCAGTTCCTTTTGGAGATGTTCATCTTTACCATGAGAAGTGAGTGTTAGCCCTCACACTGACACTCTGAGGGTGCTTCCCTTCCCATCACTTGGTGTCTGTGTCAGGCCGAAGACTAATTTTCTTCAATCTCCACCCAAGTGATATTTGCTGCTTCAAAGTAGTTCCTGCTCTTCGGGAGGCTCAGAGTATGATTCTTGTCACTTGTGTCAGACGGTTCACAACCACCCGGGACTCCAGCTCTGGGTATCGAATGTCCTCTGCAGGTACTGCACACACATGGCATACACACACACACACACACACACACACACACACACACACACACACACACAAATAAAAGCATCAAAATCGGGGGTTGGGGATTTAGCTCAGTGGTAGAGCGCTTGCCTAGGAAGCACAAGGCCCTGGGTTCGATCCCCAGCTCCGAAAAAAAAAGCATCAAAATCAATTCCATCACAGTATTAGGATTGTGCAGGTTGGTGCAGTTTAGCACGCATAAGCATTCCTAAAAAGAACAGTTGCTACCTAGGACGTAGTCACCTTTTTTTTTTTTTTACAAGTATGGAAATCACTTTCCAGAAAAGCAAGTTTAATCCTAACTGCAAAATAAAAGAACACCTCTTTTCCATCAAAGATATCCTTAACAAGTACACTTCAGAAGTGACTGTGGATCCTTACACTCAGAAGTCGCACACAGGACCAACAGAATCAATGTGCTTTCTTGAACATTGCATTGAGGGATGTCAGAACCCATAGCCTTCAGCTTTCCTTCCCCGGTTCTGTGCCCTGTGGATGCTCATTGCAGGGAGCGTGCTGAGAAAGAGGAGTCTGTGCTTACAAAGGCAGGAGTTACTGAAGACGGTCACCTTCTTAGTTCTAGAGCACCCTGGTTTGCCAAGAGCATCAAGGCCCACATTTCCACTGAGCACTAGACTCTCAGACCTGGAGTTCCGGAACAAAATCCCTGGCTCCAGCGATCCCTGTAAGAGACTCAGCTGACCAGTTCTTGAGAACCGATTTGGGGGCTGTGGTAGGATGAGGGGGCCTATCGTCACACACATGGGGTTCCTACCCAAGAGTCCTGCTAATAAAGATTAAAGCTGAGAGGGAACTTATACAGGAAGCGTTTGTAGAAGCTGTCCTAATTGGTGTAGGGAGACAGTTTGGTGGGTAAAATGTTTGTTGCTCAAATGGTGAGGATTGGAATTCAGATTCCCCACCCCCACCCCGGGACCCATGTGAAAGGCTGAAGACAGGGACTCCCCAGGGCTAGCTGGCCAGCAGGCTTAGCAGAATTAACAAGATCCGGGTTGAGTGAAAGACTGTCTCAGTCATCAATGAAGACACCGAGGTTGACCTCAGGTTTGCACACACACACTCTCTCTCTCTCTCTCTCTCTCTCTCTCTCTCTCTCTCTCTCTCTCTCTCCATGTAACAAAGAAGTAATGACGTTAAAGGTTATTAAGTAGCAGAATTATTTCTGGCACATGTAGGGAAAAGAAATCCAAGCCCCACACAGTGAATGTGCCTTTAAGAGGCCTTTAAGGCACTGAGAAGAAACTAAAGTTCGTCAGGAATGGAGCTCGTGGGTAATGGCTTTATATGAGAAGGAGTCCTTCAATAATGACGTTTGATTCTTAGAAAGAACGCAGATGAGGAGGACCATCCAAGAAAGGTGATCCTGAAACAGGAAGGTGCAGCCGTCACAGCTTAAGGGACACCATTTAACCTTCACAAGAGATGACAAAGTCAAAGCATTCATTAGGGACACTTTGGCTAATTTGTACATGTCAGGTTCATAATGGATTATTTCAAGAAAGCTAAGAATTTGGGGGAAGAAACATCTGTGACCTTTGGAAGCTGACATATCGGGGAGGGAAATTACCTTGTCCCTCTTTCTTAGGGACTCAAGTTTAGTCCTCTCTTTAAAGGTCTCAGAGGGAGTGATTCTCATTACCCTAACAGCCTGCCTCCCACTGCCTTCACTCACTGGGAAAGGCCAGTTTCTGACCCTTCAACACCCTTCTCTTCCCTACCCAACTAGAGCTGAAAACTAACAGCTGGGAACCTTCTTGTCTCTTCTTTGTCGCCCTAAAAAAAGGCTGTGGAGAGAGTTGCCTAATTTAGGAAGCTCAGGAAACTCCCTTTGACAATTGATTTCTAACCATCCTCCAGGGTAAGGCCCTATTTCAGATTTTTAGCATTCACACTAACATTCACACACGGCCGGACAAAGCAAGTCTCAGCTACTTTTCTCCAGTTGGAGCAATTTAAGGAAGAAAACCTTTGTGCAGGCTCATGGTAGTATACACAGACAGTAGTAGGAGTAGCTCCTATTCACACGGGGGTGGGTTGGGGTGGGATGTGTAGGGTGGGTGAGGGGTGGGGGGGAGACTGTCAGGTCACTTGCTCACACCTGGATGGATCAGAAGACAGGAACTCAGATCAGAACTGAGGCCGGGCCGGGTTGTGACTCCCCTAACTTGCCCTTGAAAGAAACCCACATTCTCTAGCTGGGCCTCAGCTCTGAAACAGCAAAACCAATTTGGGACACACTTGAGCCCATGGTGGTGTGTGTGTGTGTGTGTGTGTGTGTGTGTGTGTGTGTGTGTTGCAGGGAGGGCTTCACATTACAATCATAAAAGAGGGACACTCAGTATCTGCAGCATTGAATTAAAATGGTCTTCATATGCATTCTCTTTCCAGGGGCCTCTTGCCCATCTGGGTGTCTTGAAGGATCACCAACACCCTGGGCCCTAAGTCCCCGGGCATAGTAAGCAGGAGAAGAAAGGACAGACTTTTTTTTTCTTAAGTATTTTTTTATTGGATATTTTCTTTATTTACATTTCCAATGTTATCCCCTTTCCCAGTTTCTCCTCCAGAAATCCTCCCTCCCCCTGCTTCTATGAAGGTGCTCCTGCCTCCCTGCCCTGACATTCTCCTATAATGGGGCATCGAGCCTTCACAGGACCAAGGGCCTCCCCTCCCATTGATGCCAGACAAGGCCATCCTCAGTTATATATGTGGCTGGAGCCATGGGCCACTCTATGTGTACTCCTTGATTTGTAGTTTAGTCCCTGGGAGCTCTGGGGGGTCTGGTTGGTTGATATTGTTGTTCTTCCTTTGGGGTTGCAAATCCCTCCAGCTCCTTCAGTCCTTTCTCTAACTCCTCCATTGGGGACCCCATTCTCAGTACAATGGTTGGCTGCTAGCATTCACCTCTGTATTTGTCAGGTTCTGGCAGAGCCTCTCAGGAGACAGCTATATCAGACTCCTGTCAGCAAGCACTTCTGGGTTTGGTGACTGCATGTGGGATGGATCCCTACGTGTGGCAGTTTCTGGATGGCCTTTCCTTCAGTGTCTGCTCCACACTTTGTCTCCATATCTCCTCCTGTGACTATTTTGTTCCCCCTTCTAAGAAGGACTGAAGCATCCACACTTTGGTCTTCTTTCTTCTTGAGCTTCATGTGATCTGAAAATTGTATCTTGGGTATTCCAAGCTTTTGGGCTAATATCCACTTATCAGTAAGTACATACCACGTGTGTCCTTTTGTGACTGGGTCACCTCACCCAGAATGATATTTTCTGGTTCCATCCATTTGCCTAAGAATTTCATGAAGTTATTGCTTTTAATAGAGAAGCAGTACTCCATTCTGTAAATGCACCACATTTCCTCCACAGACTCCTAAAGGTGAGTAACCAAGATGCTTTGTGCACTTGTTGACTTTTCCAACCTTGACAGAGAAGGTGTGCCCATAGGAAGGCCTGTCAGGAGGAGTGAATGCCTGACCCAGCCCAGCTCTCATTATGTGTTTAAGAAATGAGTCAGATCTGAGCTGAGAAGTGGGAGGGCTGGTATTAGAATCTGTGTCATCGTTGTCATCTTCTCCTCCTCCTCCCCCCTCCTCCTCTTCCTCCTCCTCCTCCTCCTCCTCTTCCTCCTTCTTCCTCCTCCTCTCCCCCCTCCTCCTCCTCCCCCCTCCTCCTCTTCCTCCTCCCTCCTCTTCCTCCCCCCTCCTCCTCCTCCCCCCTCCTCCTCTTCCTCCTCCCCTCCTCCTCTTCCTTTTCCTCTTTCCCCCTCTCCTCCTCTTCCTCCTCCTCCTCTTCCTCTCCCCCTCCTCTTCCTCCTCCTCTTCCTCTCCCCCTCCTCTTCCTCCTCCTCCTCCTCCCCTCCTCCTCTTCCTCCTCCTTCTCCTCTTCCTCCTCTTCCTCCTCCTCCTCCTCCTCCCCTCCTCTTCCTCCTCTTCCTCCTCCTTCTCCTCTTCCTCCTCTTCCTCCTCCTTCTCCTCTTCCTCCTCTTCCTCCTCCTTCTCCTCTTCCTCCTCTTCCTCCTCCTTCTCCTCTTCCTCCTCTTCTTCCTCCCCTCTTCCCTCCTCCTCCTCCTTCTTCTTCAGAGCTCTACCCATGTCTTTCTGTTCCATTCCATACTGGGTATGTTTTGCCAACTTGTAAGAGGCAGCTGAAAGTTCTAAAAAGATTCCTCTCAGGAAGATGAAACTCCTGGATTTTGAGTGTGCAGAAACATTTATCCCAGTGTGTATCTGTATGCAGGCTTTTGTCTTGTTTGCAACCAGATGTGAACCCTTCCAGAACACTCTCCAAATGCATCCTGAGACTTTTCCAAAAATGTCCTCCTTAGTTATGCAGAAAGCGTCTTTCCCATAAGGTTGCCAAAAGCAGTATTACAGGAACTGAAGCACAATGGAGGCTAGTTTTCCTCTCTTGGGCCATGGGTACGTCTTTGGTTTGGTTTTAAATTTCTCCATTCTCCATGGGTATTGGCAACGCTGGATTAGTAATGCTAAAAAATTTATCTTTACAACCTATTGTCTTAGGTAAGATTGTATCAACAGCTCCAGATGGACCAATCTCCAAGAATAATTTCACTTCCTCTTATCACTGACAGGAATCGCATTTACATATTCTACTGGTGGGAGAGATAACGCAGAGATGATTAATGTCCCTCGATGTGCAGATACCTGTAGACTGTTTGATCAATGTCTCCCCAAGAAAGTGTCTTTCATTCGAGATGCTCCGAGTCCAAAAGTGCTCTGTGATTAATGTAACTAAATGTTTGGGGTCGGCAGGAGCCGCAGGCTCCATTTCTGTGTCCCCATCACATTAAAGGGAGGTCATGGGATACTGGATTAATCATGTGGAGAAAAAGTCTGTGGAATAAGTGTGGGGCAGGGGTTCCCAATGTCCTCTTAGAGGCACAAACCAGACGTACCCTGGGATCTCACCCCCAGACCTCTTATAGGGAGCAGTATGTTCTTCCGAGGTGCCTGGAACCCCCGTTTAGAAAACCAAATGGGTCTGACACTTGTGCGTTGTGTTCGAGCTGGGATGTATACTGATTCATGTCACGATTTGTTAACCAAAGGTGTCTGGCCTTCTCCAGTTACTCCTGAGAGAGCAATGGGCCAGCTGGACCCACAAAGGAAAGATACAAAGAGTACTGGACAGACATGTGTCTGCCCCTTGTATCCCAGGGCTACTTCACTGTTTCCTCTGAGATGTCTCTGAAGATAACTCAATAGTGAGGAGCTGGGGGACACTATAGGGTCACCCCTCAACTAAAACTGAACACACCAGAAACTGCTGCAAGCTGGACAACCTTGGCATGTGTTTCCAGCACTCTCCATGCCTCAGTTTACTTATCTGTAACCTAGGGGTATGGTTGTAAGGTCTTCCTTTCTTATGAACTTAAATCTGCGTGTGGCTTCCAGCAAGTGTTCCATGAATCCTAGCCCTTGCCGTAAGCATCAGCCCTAAATGCACATCTTGTGTGGACAACACAGCTTTCTTCAGGGGCTGTTGGGCAAGGTCTCTCCTGCAAGCAGATTTATTTTCCATTGGAAAATGTTTTAAGGAAATTATATTCAATTCTAGCACATTTACATAATAATATGCATATCTAAAACCTGACTAAGCCAGGCTGCCCCTAGCTGTGGGAGCCAAAGAGGCAGTATTTAGGAATACAAATTACTTCAGGAATATGTTTCTGGGCCCTGGGCTGCTCCCAAGGAAGACTGTGGGTCATGATTAAATCACAAAACCAGAAGATAGTACATGAATTGAGAAATAAAATCCAGAATGTCAGACAGTGGTCAGATCCAAAAGGTGGAGTTTGGGACGGATGAATTTGGGACCAACACTAAGGCTTTCTGAGAGAGGGGTGTGTATGGTCCTGGGGCAGAGCAGAGCCATTCACTTACACAGTCAGGTATGCGTTCACTTCCTAGGCACAGTAAACAGAGTAAGTTCCTCCTCTTAGGGGATTCACAATGACAAACAACACACAGACCAAGCAGATGGTGACTGAGGCCAAGGTAGCCAGGCCCAAAATGGGCTTCCTGTGTGTTATGAGGAGAATAGAGTCAACCTGATTCTACCTCTCAGAGGAGATTTTTCATGGAGAAGCAGCTCAGAGGCACTTGCAGAACCTCGGTCTCCCCTTATCCTGCGTGGCTTTGGAGAGCTCACACCTGCTCGTAGCTTTGCTCCCTTCAGAACAGGAGACCCACAGTTCCAAGGCAGCCACGCAGTGGTTACAAGCTCAGCAGGGGAGAGAACTCCCAAGATGCTCACCGCCATGTGGAAGGAGCACTGTCTCCATGGCTGTGGATGACTCAAGTGTCTGCCAACGTTCATGGTGACCGGAGGCTGGGTACTGAGCAGAGATCCTTAGATGGCTACTATGTGCTCTCAGGAGTTCTAGTGGGACCTTTTGAGTCATAGCACTTTGCTTCTGAGTTCAGGATAGGGTCTGGGTAAAAGTCTATATGCTACAACTGCCCTCCGTGAGATGCATCAAGAGAATGCTCTCACCCTGAGTTTGTGCTCTGCACCATAATCATGAGCTGAGTTAACCTCTTTTCTTCGTAAGTTACTTGCTTGGGGCATTTGGTTACAGTAATAAAAAACTCACTAGTCCCAATTGATTGCTTTGGTTGGAATGGTCCCCACACGCTCATGAGTCAAATGCTTGGTCCCCAGATCATGGGGCTGTCCTGGCAAGCCACAGGACCTTTGCAACAAAGACAGTGCCCACTTCTGCTTCTGGCTGGTTTAGATCTGTTTCCTGATCTGGCTGCCATGTGAGGAGTCTGCCCCAAGCTCCACAAAGCTGCCATAAAACCACTGCCCCACACTTCCCTGTCATTAGGGACAGCGCCTCTGACACAGTAAGCCCAAATAAACCGCTTCTCCCTTAAGTTGCTTCCGTCAGGCATTTTGATTAGGAAAGCAAACCATCAAGGTTGCTTCTGAGCAACCTTCGGCTCCAGGCAAGACCCATCCATCGGTCAATCCCCTTGGCACTAGAGGTCCAACCCTTAGCTTCTGCAAAGGGTGGAGTAATCAGAGGCCAAGAAGATGTCAGCTCCTCCTGCTTATAGGAAAACTCAGAAGGTGCTAAGCTGTGTCAGGGTAGGCTTGACCTTCCAACAATCACGACCTTCCCCCTACTGATATCTTACCACCAGAGTGCCAGGATCCTGACTGGGGATCTTCAGGACTTACAAGCTCAGCCATTGTGGCCTCCCTCATTTTCAACACCACCCAGACACACAGCTTAGAATGTTTCCCTCTGAGGCCACACTGAGAGGATTTGTAGGGCTTGACAAGCCTAGGTTTGAATCTTGACTACTTGAGACTTTCCCCTAAATTTTGTCGTAGATAAAACGGAGGCATTAGAGGAGTGAGTGCTGAGTAAGCTAAGGCCTCCACAGTGTCAGTCAGCGCTTGAGCTACCATTACAGCCTGACCAGCCCTAACCTCTGAGTCTGAAGCTCCAAGATCTGAAACTCCCTGAGCATGGGCACAATGGCACAGGGGAAAATCCCCCACCATAAAACGTGGTTTCACACACAAAACTAATAAGAACAAATTCTGCAAACAGCTGGGTGCTGTGGCCTGTGGATGTAATGCCTGCTACTTGGGGGACTGAAGGAGAGTCCCTTGAGCCCATGAATTATAGAGCAGCCTGTGCAACATAGTAAGACCTGCTCCAGAATAATAAAATAGTGTTCTGTAAGCTTGCCTCTGGCTACGTGTACAAGGTACATATGGTGTATATTTGGTGTTCAAACTTGGGGTCCGCCCTTCTCATTATGCATATGCAAATATCCCAAAATCTGAAAGAGCCAAAATTGGACTATTTCCAATCCAAAGCCTTTTGGATAAAGCATTCAGCTGGCATTTCTGGTAGCATTTGTTTAAATACGGATGAAACACCTTCCTCGACAAATATGTCTGTCCTGAAACAGGTTCTCCATAACTCTTATCCTTACCTTTTCGCTGCCATCTCCCACCCTAAGAAGGCAGATATATGTGTCCTCGGTTTGGAGAGCGGAAGAAAGGAGAGAGGCCAGAGCCAATGCCACATGGTGGGAAAGACAAGAAGCAGGGTGTGCTGGCCAGGATGGTAGCTCCTACCTCAGCTCTGATGTTTGCTAAGAGCTGCGATGTGGAGTCCATTGACTGTATCCAGCCTGGGCTGCAGGGCAAACTATCTGCCCTTGCACACAGAGGTTTGGGGAAGGCCTTGCACTTTTTTCCAGTAAGCATGTATATATATGTGGGAGGGGGGAATGGGGGAGCAGAAGAAAGGGTAACAGTAGGAGGCCTTGTCTCTGGCTTTAAAAAAAATGAAGAAAAATACACATTCAATAAATGAGAAAATTATTTAAATAAGCAATCCTAAGGAAAAAATATGGAAGCCAATTTTATTCATAAAACAACTGATTTACAGCATTCTAGCTAAGAGCAGCTTTTAACTCAAGCCTCTGAGACCCTATTTATTATTCAGTAAAATATTCAAGATTAATAAAGGTATCTTTAATGCTAATATGGCAGCAAGAGCTAATATATGTAAAATAATTATTATGAAAAGTGTTATCAATATTTGGGGGAGTCATGCACATGCATAATGAATGAATTTTGCCCCTGGGTTTCAGCTTCTATCTTGGCCTGATTTTGCATGGAGAAATTCTGCATTATAATGAAAGGGGAAATGATCACACATTAGAACTGTGAGCTTTTCATCACTGCTCAGAAGGATCTTAAAACTGTCACCCAAACAGGAAGATAGATATATGTAAGTATATATGTTTATATACATATATATGTATGAATATATCATGTATACATATATATATATATATATGGGCATATAACATATTGTTAAGACTGTCCTCTGGGTGGTAGAAAATACATAGACACATGTGTGCGCACACGCACACACACATACACATACACACACACACACACACACACATGAACACACACACACAAACAAACACACACACTGCTTTTAAAATGAAACAATCAACCTGGAAGAACCTCATTTTTTAAAGTAGACAAATCCCACAATAATTCAACCAACTTTCAGGCAAAAAAAGCCTTTCTCGAACTTGCTTTTCTGTTCCTGAAGGTGAGGTAACCCAGTGTTTCTCGAGTGGCATATTTAAGCAACTTCAATAAGGAGACATCCTGTATTGAAAAGAGAAATGACTTCCTTTGGGTTTATTTTGTTTTATTGTGTTCGGCTGAGCGTGTGCCCATGCAGCACATGTGCACGAATGGGTCTGAGGAGCTCAGAAGAAGGTGTCAGATCCGGAAATGTAGTTACAGGCATTGGTGAGCCTCTAGGTGGGTTCTGCAAACTGGACCCAGGTCTTCCTCAAGGGCAATCAGTGCCATTATCCACTGGGTCACCTCCCTGACCCTGTAAGGAGTAATTCTAACCACTGTGACCACAGAAGAACTTTCCAGGGCCCAAGGAAAGCTCAGTGCATAAAGTAGCTTCTGTACAAACATGAGGGCCTGTGTTTGCATGTCATTACCTGTATAAGAAGCTGGGTGCAGTGACTCAAGTCTGTAACCCCAATACTGGGGAACAGGGACAGGCAGATCCCACGAGCTCAATGACCAGCTAACATAGTGATCAAGGGAATTCAAGATTCATTGAGAAACCTCTTCTCAAAGAACAAAATATGGAAAAAAATGAGGAAGATATCCCAATGTTAATTACTGCATGTGGCCACATGAGTAAATTGCCCACATGAGTAAATTGCCCACATACGTGCATGTACAAACACACCCTAAAACACACACACACACACACACACACACACACACACACACACACACACACATGCCATACATACACAGGTAGCAGAATAATGATAGAGAAAAAAATTTTTAATCAGATTCTTTTTAATTTTATAAACTCTATTAGTTAAAAAAACTTGTAAATATGTAAAAAAAATCACATCTAACTGCATATGAATTCACTAAGTTGATAAAAATCAAACTCTAGCTAAAAGAAACTACTCTTGGCACCAAACTCTGTGAAAACACAAAGGGAAGCTGTCTTCCCTTCTGGAACATAGAACCAAAAGACATTTCTGCAACTCGGACCAGTCCTTCACTCATCAGGGCACTGATGTACCCACCTATCCTCCAACTTTCCTACATCAACTAATGAAGGTTTGATGTCCCGTGACGTCAACTGTTTCCAGGGCTGAAGGACTTTCTGGAGAAGCTGCAAGTGCCCTTCGCCGTTCTGAGCTCAGTCTCCTCAAACTCCAGTTTCCACAAACCAGCTAAGTGCCTGGTGGGCACAGCCTCTGTTGAGCATTGCGCTCAATGGCCTTTGCGCGTGCCAGGCACTTTCAGAAGAGGAGGCTCCAACCTTCCACGAACCCTAAGATAAGGTGGGCATGCTCAATGTCACCAAAAGAAAACACAAGTTTCCAAACATTTGCTTTCGCTGGAATTTATGCTTGAGAGGTCTTGTTTCTTATGTTAAATGATTAGGCTGTAAATCTCACAAAGTGCATAAATCAGACTTGGCTCTGTCCCCATGATTAAGGCCAGGACCGATTTATAGCCAGGCAGGAGAGAATGGTGGAGTTTGTTTATTTTACCAGCTGGCATTTGCACACAGAAGCCTCGGGAGGGCTGACCTGGAAGGCCAGGGGACAGCTCACAAGGCTGCCATAAATCCACCTGTGAACCTCGCCCCTAGGGTTAAGAGTGGGGCCTCTGTCTCAGTGGCATGGGCTCCATGGAAGATGCTGTCACACTGTAAGCCTGGTGTGACAACTTCCCCTCCTTGCTTGGTTTTCCTTCATCACTACTGCTTCAGAGAATCGGTTTAGGTCTGTCCCCCATCTTTAGTTTGTTTTTCCTGTGAAACGCCAGAGGTCATATGAAAACTACAGACTGAGAATGTGGCTCTGTAGTATAGCTCTTGCCTGGAATGTGTGAGGACCTAGGTTCAATTCACAGCAACCCTCTTCCCAAAAGAGATCGATACAGAACATTTTGTGCGACATCTTTTTTTTTTCTTTTTGTTTTTGTTGTTATTATGTTTGTTTTTGGGGGGGGTGGAGGGTTGATTTGTTTGTTTGTTTGTTTTTTTGAGACAGGATTTCTGTGTGTAATTAACAGTCTTTGTGTGTGTGGGGGGGTCATCTTATGAACTTTGAGATCATGAAAATTTACCATCAAGAGTCCCATGTCATTGACATGTTCTCAGTAGATCCTGTCATTAGTGTAACAGTCCCTCATGAAACACACCTTCTGAAATGTTTAAAGATCACTTCCTCACTTATCTACATATGTTTGTGGGCACACACGGGCCACGGCACACATGCGGAAGCCAGGGGACCACTGGAGATCAGTTGTACCATGTGGTTTTGGGGAATTGAGCTCAAGGCATCCTACTGGATGGTAAACACCTTTGCCCATCAGCAAACATTCAACTACTTACAATATTTAATAAGTATCTACTATGTGTAGAGACAGTGTTGTATAGCTCTTACAAGCAAGCTTGTAGCAGGAGACAGAGAATAAAGGAGACACTGGGCCAGACAATGAACAGCATGGTGGAGGTAGTTGGGGAGCCGTGTGGCCAAGGATGTGACTCGACATGATGACTTTATTTATTTAGTGTCTCCCTCTATACATGCATGTGCACCATGTGTGTGCCTGGCGCCCTCAGAGCCAGAGGAGGCATTGTATCCTCTGGAACTGGAGTCACCAATGGTTGTTAGCCGCCCCTCAGCCCACCATGTGTGCCAATGCTAGGAAGGGACCCTAATGCCAGGTAGCTGTGGGGTGGAGCTTAGACAGAGTGCCAGCAATAATAACGGACTAAACCTCTGTAAGCCAGCCCCAACTAAGTGTTTCCCTTTACAAAAGTTGTTGTGGTCATGGTGTCTCTTCCCAGAGCCTGAAACCCTAAGACAAGGGACCAGTTCCTACAGGGCCTGGTAGGCCACAGGCTCCTTCCTCTTTAGCCTTAGCTGAGTAAGCTCAGGGCATGAGGCAGCCTGAGCCGAGGGGGAAACAATGTACCAAGTGCTTTGGAGGCTTACCTGTGCCTGAAGAATACCATGTTGGAGGTAAGAACAGGAGCAGGGGCCGCCCGCATGCTATCACAAAGTCCAAGCCGAAGCTTGGCTTTGGCTGTGGGTGGCAAGCTCTCTCAGGTGTCCTTCTTCTCATGGGATCGCTCACTGGTTAGTGGACCTACTTTAAGAAACACAGAGATAGGTGAAACCTACAGCCCGAGAGAGCTGAGAACTGGGGGTGAGGAAAGAGCATCCCCTGGAGGGATCCTACAGTTCCCTTCAAGACGAGAGCCAGTGTGAGCCAGTGCAGCCTACAGTTCTCGTGCTTTCTGGTTTACCAGCATGTTGCTGGGTACTTCTGGCTGTGGGAGACAGGGCTGGAGACCAGTGCATCCGGCAAATAGTACCTGAGGCCTCACTGGACTTAATTAGAGCCACCAAAGCAGTTCATAGACAGGGGACAGAGCGCACTCGGGAGGGTGAGAGCAGCGCTGCCCTACAAAATTCTCCTCTGGTAAATTACTTTCTTAGCTGTGGGAGCCCACTGGGAAGAGCACTCCAGAGTGATTACCGAGGAAGGGGACGACCGGACAGTGAAGAATGGGGCCAAATGAGAGAGAGTGGACAAATTAATGATTCAGGAAGATTTTTTTTTTTTTTTAGGAGTGGTGTCCAGCCCAGCCTCCCCTTTTTGATCAATCTTTCACTGTCAAGAGAGCCTGGGAAATGGATTCAATTAAGATTAGCAAGGCTGGAAAACGGCACAGGGTGGGTGTGGGGCTTCTGATGGCCACTGCCTTCCCTCTCATCTCTGGGTGTTGGTGGCCCAGACAAGTCTTAGAGGGGCCATGCAGCCACCAGAGTGAGGATGGAGTTCTCTTCCGCAGAGGAGGCCTGTCTCTCTTATTTACTTCTGTGAGAGCTCACACATACACTCCTCTGGTATGGAGGGTACTAATTTCTCCTTATTAGTAACTTCTGAAGGATCACCATGTTATTAGGAGTCACTGTTATCTGGGGGAGGGGGGGGTCTGTGCTGGGTCTTAATTCCTTGAAGCAAATAAGTGTAATTGCAGTCTCGTTAATTCCTGGTGATGTCCTGGTGCCCTCTCCGCCATGTTAGGGTCAGCAGAACTCCCCTGGTGACGGAGGAGACCGTAGAGACAAGAGCGAGTGGAGCAGCCCAGGATCTCCATGGCTAGGGCGCAGAGTGGAGTGGCCTTCTCCCACCTACCACTGTGCCAGGATATCACAGACACCCAGTGGGTGGATTTCCACCCCAAGGGTCTTTTCCCAGGGAAGCCTCAGCAACTGTCTCAAAACATGCGCGCCTTGCAAATTACGGCCAACTCCAAATTGGTATTCGGCCCCTGTTGCTGGAAGAGCTTAATGAAAGTGGTACTTTCCATGAGGTCCCTAGTGG
Organism: Rattus norvegicus; assembly: GCF_021556685.1. Classification (NCBI taxonomy): domain Eukaryota; kingdom Metazoa; phylum Chordata; class Mammalia; order Rodentia; family Muridae; genus Rattus; species Rattus norvegicus. The sequence goes on from NC_141552.1 coordinate 29,649,301, forward strand.
AATTAGTTCACATTACAGAGTCATTATACATTATGTGACCGTTTTTGTGTGCCGTTAGCTTAGGGGAAAAGCCTATTTTACAGCTCTTGGAGACAGAGGTCCCTCCAGATAAGGTTGAGCTTCCAAGAGAGGGAAAGAATGCCCCCCACCTCTGGTTAATAAGAACTTTAATGGCTTTCCCCTCGACAAGATAGATATGTAGTCCCAGCAGAGAAAATAGCCCAGAGGAATAGACAGTGGTTTGGACCTTGATACCCTAGGGCACTTGGTTCATTTGCATTTTAAAGATCTCTCCTGACACCACCAATATCTAATTGATGTTTCATTCTGGCACTCCTTACCTTGATATTGGACACAACTTTCTGTGTACTGTTCCATACTGTTTGTTCCGTGATGCCTGCATGGGGTTTGACGTGTCTATAGTTTGGACAAGTGAAATCTCCCTAGTTCTTAGAGGTGAACATATCCCCATGATGGTTGTTAAGTAGCCCAGGCGACTGGGTCTCTCTGTTCACTGCTGACATATTAGTCTGTCCCTGGGATTTGCCAAAGTACCTGGCCAGACGACAGGCACCCACAAGTGTGCATGTCAAAGCTGTAATGACCAACGTGCCTATCAGAAGACAAGACCTCTCAAGGGATAAGTAAAGGGACTATGGTCGTGAAGATGGGGCCAAGTAGATAAACTAAATCTATTAATAAGCAAATAAGTGTTACAACAGGAGGAAGAGGAGGGGTCTGGCTCTGGACAGCAAGAGCAGCCTCACCAGAAGCCAGTCAGCGAACATGTATGCACATGCCTAGCGCATGCCAGGAGGTCAGAAGACAACCTCCAATGCCAATACTTCCACTAGTTTCTCTGTGGTTCCCTGTGACATCGACTAGATGGCCTGCGAGCTTCTGAGGAGCCTCCCATTCCAGGGCAGGCACACTGAGATCACAGAAATGCGCTACACTACAGCTCCCAGATATATGTGAGCTCCGGAGACTCTGACTCTGGTCCCCTTGCTTGCTTAGAAAGCACTTGTCCACTGAGCTGTCTCCCCAGCACCTGGTGCAACCTGAAAACAACATTTTCAATGGTTTGTTGAATGTGCTGATGCTGTACTCATGGATACACTGGACACCACCAACAGCTGTTAGCATCCCTTCTTCTTCTATTCTTTTTTTTTTTTTTTTCCGGAGCTGGGGATCGAACCCAGGGCCTTGCGCTTGCTAGGCAAGCGCTCTACCACTGAGCCAAATCCCCAACCCCGCATCCCTTCTTCTTAAAAACAACATAAAACAAAAGGAAAAGAAAGCAGACAAACCAAACAATTTACCCTTTCCTGTATCTAACTTCCAAAGGTGCCTGCAGCAGAATTAGAGTCTATAGTGATCTGCCTGCAGGAACTCACGGTCCCAGATGACATCCTTGACCCATCTCTCTTCTTTGAACAACCTGGTGGCCCACCTGTCTGGATCCCACCTCCTGGTGTATCTCGCACCTAGCTCTTCCCTCCACCCTTACAGACCCTCCTTCAGTTCAGAACATGACTTTGACGGTCTTACCTTGACCACTCTTAAAGCATGCTATAAACCAAACATCTTATCTGCTTACCTCTCCGGAGTTACTGAGGCTTTCTTAGAACTGTGATCACATCCCTGTTGTATTGAATGGCTTTGGTGTGTCTTTACCAACCTGGGATGAACCTAACTCCTCTGGGTCTAACCTTGACCTTCTAGCTTTCACACACCCTTCCATTACCCAAAACCACACCTCTCAGTCCTCCTTTAGACCAGCTCCTGCCCAACCTCTTAACAGGAATTGCTCATCAGACCTTGCGTGCCGTGACTGTGACACACTTAAACACCATGAGATGTGGGGTATTCAGCTCTCCAGAAGCAATCTGCCGAGATCAACTGTCAGTCTCTGAGATCTGAAATCTGTCTCTCCATTAACTCTGCTCCTGGGTCTTCCTCCATCCTTCTCCACATCCTGTGGTGCTCTTCCCAGTTGTTCATAGTTTCTTTTAGCTGTGGAATCTGACGTTATCTTCTCATTCACAAAGGAACTCAGCGATTCCATATCTTGTGGGCCAATACATAGTGTATGCCCAGTAAATACATGTAGAATACATGAAGGAAGGAATGGCTATAATAGTATGTTAGCACTAGAAGAGGCCCCCAACAGTTCAGCTCCCCATCTTATACTTCATGAATTAAGGGTTGGCCACAAAGAGGGGATGGCTCTAGGCTACGTGATGAGCATGGCTGTTCACAGCCAAATATGTAGATGTCTGGCATTTTGGAAGGACTGAAGGCAGACTGGAAAACGATGTATTGGGGGATTTTCTGACCTGGAAGTTGACAGCATCTTGCTCACAGGGATCCTTGGATAATTCAAACTCCAGCAGCTGCAGTTCTCAGGCCCACTCTTCCAAGGGGCAGGATGCAGGGATAGAGATTCCCAACACTGTCAGGTTCCAGGATTTCGGAAACCAGAACTGATGGCAGGATCCTGCCTGTCTCCTAGCCGGAGACAGATGTGCTTGGAAAATTCCAGGAGGCAAAGAAGGCATCCTGGAAAATCTCCATCTGTGGGGGTAAGTCTGACCTAAGTCAGGCAAGTGAACAAGAGTCTCACATAGCTTTCGTATTCCAGAATGTTCCTAGGGATACCTCATCAAGGGTATTCCAAATGTTGCAGAAGTGTCAACTGCTCCTTAACCAGGGACTAACTCAATCAAAAAGCCTTTCCCCTCCTTTCCTCAAGACCACATCTCCTCCAACAAAGAGGAAGAAAAGTTCCCTCTATTCTAAAGCCAAGAGAGGGACGTGATAGTAGGCTCACTGGGACACCCTGCCATGTCTGCACTGGGGAGTCAGAGGTAGCGAGGTCTTGAGTTTGAGAGCAGCTTGAGCTGTAGAACGAGATAGTCAAAAAGAGGTGGGGGAGAAGACCCAGACTCAGAGACACAAAGAGAAAGAGACAGATAAAAAAGGACAATAAATCACTCAAAGCGGAGACTGGCTACGAGATAGACGGACTCTCAACGGCTTTCATTTTAAGGAGGAGAACAAATTAATCATTCAAAGAGAGTCCCGACCCAGGGGGAAGATACGTGATTCCTCTTTCTGTTTTCTCTGTCTCTCTCTCTCTTCTCCTTCCTTTCCCTTTCTCTTTGCCTGTCTCCATCAGAGCAGACTTCTTGGACACACAGTAGAGGCACAGGGCTCACCCTTAGACTCAGTCACAGAACTCGGCAGCCATCAGGCCATGAGGGTTATGTTGGGTGATGTGGAGTCTGTTCCAGGTCTCTGCATAGATTTTCCTCTCTGCATCCCCTCCTCCCAGACATTAGGCATTCCAGACAAGCCCCCTCTATGGGACATGGTATCTCAGAGAGGGGCACCAGAGTCTCACCAGTGTCCCTCTTTTGGGTCTAGAGCCTTTCTTATTGGCTCCAAAGGAAGCTTGTCAATAGAACTCTGGAAATTCCCAACAGTCTAAGGATGGGACTCCTCTTCTGGTGCCCATACCTCTTACCACCAGACAATTTCTGAGCTCAGGGGGCTGCTTTGATGATGAGGGGCCTCTTCTTATCAACAAAAAGGTGACCCTAGAAGTGCTGAAAATTGCCCTTGTGTGGGGGTTGTCTTGGGAATCCCCACCCTACTTTTGGAGCTACATAAGAGGCAGAGGAGAAAGGTACGTACTCTTGTGGGATGCACAGAGCCCAAAGACAGGCCAAGCAAACGCCACGTTTTCTCCCAAGTCTTCCTGCCTCTGCAAATTCACAGGGACTTCAGTCTCCATGACGTCAGAACCTAATGTTTCAAATGATTTGCCTTGCAACAAGAGATTAATTATCTCAAAACTTGACACTATATGACCTTCCTTAGTTTAAATCAGAGAAGAAAAACCCCCATTGAGAAGCTTAGGACAGGTTCATTCATCACCCACCAAAGACAAAACTCAGTGGCAAGGATTAAGTCCCAGAGAGGTGAAGTGATTTGACCAGGGCTTCACAGCAGGGGAGGGTCTAGATCTGTCCAAAGCCAGACCTAGAATCTCTATACTACAAAATGGTTGACAACCCAGTCAGTGGAGCAGAAAGTGATAGGCGTGAAACTATACAGTGAAATGTGGGAGCTGGCACCCCAGGCCTGGGCTAAGTCCGTACCCCACTTCTCTGGGCTTCAACTTCCATACTGTCAAGAAGAGATGATGACAGTGTGGACCCCAGAGTCCAGCATGAGGTTTGAGATAGTATTTATCCTAGCACAAGGCCTTTACTCAATAAAACACAACTTTCAATGTTTACTCAAGAAAAAAGATGCTCACATCTCTCTGAAGCTCCTCTCTGAGACAGGCAATGCTGGGGAAGAGACCAAGGAAGGCCTTCTACTGTCTGCATGGGCTAGTGTCAGCTTTAATCTGAGAAAGCCACCTCTAACCCTTCAGAGAGATATGTCTGCACCTAGGCATATGTTGATTCTCGTTCACGTGGCCGGACTGACTTCCTGTTGGCCAGATGAAACTAGAAGCTCCAGCCTTGGAATCCTTCTGGAAATGGAGCCCCCAGTTGTTGTCTCACATAACCCTGCTTGGTTGTTGCTCCCAGTATCTTCTGAGAAAGGAGGAACTGACCTCATAAAGGTAGCATGGGACATAGTTACTCCTACTGTCATGAGGAGAAATTTCTTAATCTCATCAAGTTGGTTACCTCCCCCATCAAAATTGCTCTAGATCCTCTCCTGAAGGCAACTGTGCTAGGGGAAGGGGGAGGCAGGCAGGCAGGGTCCTCTGGCTCTATTCAAAACCTCCTTTCTTGGCTTTGGCACTTTTATGGCCTTTAATGACCTCTTATTGTGCCCTGATTGGCAATCAGGGCACACGTAATGACCAAGCAGCATCACTTAGCCCTTAGTCTGATGACAATGGCCAGAGCAGCCAGCTCACTGTTTTGACATGAGCGGGGTCACAGGGAAGGATTTCAAGCCCATGACATAAAGATCACTGACCAGTCAGTACCCTGGACGCCTCCGTTGCCAGGACTGGGACAAAAGAACGAACTCTGAACTTTTCCTTTGACAAATGGAGGTCATTAAAACGGTGGTGGGGGCCCCTTCAAAGGCAGGTGTAGACCACGATGTCCCTCAAAGCGCCTAATAAAGAGAGAACAGGCAATTGTGTGGGATTCGGAGGAGGAGGGAACTTCTGAGCGATTCAGTCAAGTGTTCAAAGAAGTCAAGGATCTTCGGAGAAGGATTGACAGGGGCCAGAAGTGCCTGGCCAGCCCACCATCGCCCATTCAATGGGTGGCTGCCCCAATTGTTCCCAAGCAGAGGCCAGCACAATAAAGGCTTCTAAGTTCTTTCAGAGGTATCCTAGGTTCCAGGGCCTTGGGCTGGCAAGAAAATCTAGAGAAAGCATCGCCACCAACTGGTGCTCTCAATTGCAGCCGTGTTAATAAAGTGCTTCGAGGCCTCCGAGCAGCTTAAAATATTAAAGGTTTCTTTTAAACACCTGGAAGATAACATCTAATCGCTAGATATTGCTCCCAGTTATTATATGTAAGCTTGTCGATTCCACCCCCCAATACAAGCAAATCCCAAAACAAAGATCTCCCTGAAAGCCTCTATCTCTACATGCACAGAGCACCCTGCAAACTCTCAATGTGGCTTCCAGACAACACAGCCCCTCTGCTCCCATTCCCACCACCACATAGCCAGCTGGGGCCACATGCTGCCCCCGGAGGGGCAGAACCAGAAGTGCTGACCCCTTGGCAGTCAGCAGGACCAGCCAACTAAATGGATTGCCTGCAAATGATTTGAGTCATCGAAGTTCAACCATGAAGTGAAATAAAAGCTTGGGGAATTTCACCTCGTGTGTGTGTGTGTGTGTGTGTGTGTGTGTGTGTGTGTGTGTGTGTACGTGTGTTTTCAAAAGATGTTTTTGCTTTTCGCAAGAGTCAGGAATTTTGATCCCCCAAAGTCTATGTGGGAAGATGGATGGATTTGGATGAGATAGAAGCTGGTTCTTGGGGGAGCAGAGTTCTGACTGCATCATTAAGGGCATTTGCTGGACACATTAACACACATGCGCACAGGATACAGAATCCCTAACCAATGTGAGTGGTATTAATGGTAACACGATCAGATGAGAAGAGAGTGGATCAGCAGCCACAAAGCACAGAGGAAACAATTGTGGAGAAAAATAAACAGAGGGTTCACCTCCTGAAAATGTTCCTATAAGGCAAAGTCACATCTTTTGCATTGTCCAAGAACAAATCATTGTGGGATCTTGGGCAGACGATGGTGTCAGCAGGGCTGAAGGAAAGACTTACAGACCCCAGAGAGGGACACGCAAAGATGCTCTGACAGAAGTCCACTTCGACCCTTGTCCCTGACAGACAGGAATGCAAAAATAATGTTCACTGGACCACAGAAAGGCAAAACACAGGAGGCTTTAGGGGGAGGAAGGATATTCCCTCTTTCCAAAGTGTTTAGGAACCCGGTTTGAGTCACTAGGACAACTCACCACAATGTATGTCATAATCATCTTCCACACAGAGGAAACAACACCGTCCCCCTGTCCTCAGAAGGTCATAATATAGCCACAGATAACCCAAAAGTAGAAAAAAAAGTAGAGACAAATCTGTTTGAATTACAAGCAAATGAGGTAGTCTCTCTTATCCGCTGGGGATTCAGGCAGGACCCCAGCAGACACCTACCATTATGGCCTCACTTTCTCCAGTGTATACATGCCTGATGAGTCAGGCACAGCAGGGATCAGCCCTGTAATTGATAACAAAATGGAACGGGTGGCATTGAGCTATGTTAATACTGAGCACTTTCAGAACATGGTCAATGATAAACAATTGGGTCTGTCAACAGAGAGAGTACACATCAAGTGACCACCATAGATCTTCCTGAGCTGTGGGAATAGTTAGAGCTAGTCCCACATCCTTAACTTCTCAAAATAGCCAGCTCAAACATTCCAAAGAAGCCTCCCATTTTCACTCTATGGTACCTGCTTGCTATGCCTTGAGACCCAACAGATGAAGCCCAACAGTGGTCACTTTCATTGGGAAGGACAGTGAGCAGATGACTCAAGTCATAAGTTTAATTATTATCTGAAATATAATAAGCAATATTATCTGAAAACAAAGACGGTTCTGAACACCTGAAGATCTATCTCCATCTGGAGGATGGGGAAGGCCTAGGGAGAGGTCCTGTGGCATAGAACACCAGAAAGGTCACTGATACAGACAGAGATGGCCCAGGCAGAGGAAAGGACGTCTACAAAATGCTTGCCACAATAGGTGATGGCTTAGAATTTCCTAACTAGGGGCAAAATGACCATTTCCAGCTGCCCCTGTTTCTCTGTCCATTCAAGGGTTAGAATCTGGACTGGATTGGAACGGCAGGTACACCTAGGACAAGAAACGGAGGAGTGGGCTATGGTGGGCTAGTGGGCCTGCAACTTCGCTGTGAGGCCAGAGGGGGGCAGAAGGGAGAGAGGGTGGGAAGGGGGGGCATGAACAGAGATGAGGAAGAAGAGGTGCTGAGGAGAGAAGGAAGAGAAGAGGAAGATACAGAGAAGGGGAAGGAGGAAGAGATGAGGAGGAGAAAAGAAAGGAAGGGAAGAGGAGACAAGGAAATGGGAGGAGGAAATTGAAGTGATGGAAAGAAGAGGAAGAAGAAAGACAGGGAGGAGGGAGAGAAACTGAAAAGAAAGTTTAGACTGTGAGATTTGGTCCTTTCGGGAATGGAGACAGAAGTGTCAGCAAATATCTAGTTAGTGGAAATCCGCCCAGTTCTTGGGTATGCTCAACTGTCATGGATGAAAACATTGACCGGTAACTCTGGCATGAACTCCCGCACCACCACCCCATCTGCAGTCAAACATGGATGCCATTACTGCGCAGCGATAGCCTGCGTCTGTAGCTAGGCTTTTCGCGCACTCCCTTCTGAGCATGCCAGTGGAGAATCATTAATTACTATCAGTGCTAATTCCCCATCTCCTTAAGCTGTGTAGAGCCACACAGACCCACATCCTACTAAACTCTGATGTCTATTTGTGTCAAGATGGAGAGACATGGATCCAGGTGTGGAGACCCGTCCTCATGATCCCACCACTTGGGAGTCAGAAGCAGAAAGATTGTGAGTTCAAAGCCAGCCTGGACTACATAGAGAGACTCTTTCTTGAAAGAAAAAAGGAGTTGGGGAGGGAGGGAGAGGAGCTTGAGAAGACGTGGTTTTCTAAGACACTCCCGTTTCTGAGCCACACAGAGCAGACAGCGACTGCATCATTGGACACTGCCGTTTGGAAGGGCCTCTGTGTGGTGTCTTCTCAGAGCACTTTGCGTTTTTTCCAGGAAATGTCTCCGTTAAGTATGCAAGCATGTTTAATTGCAGGGGCTCAAGCAACTTGTTTATCTTCCTTGCACACCGCCAGGGTGGCTCTCGTTTGTTATCTGGGGTGTGAAATGAACGCTGACAACAATTAATACCTCCTCCCAGGCAGCTCGGCGGCACTCTGACGGGAAGCTGTGTACTTCCGAGCAGGCAGCCGAGGAGGTGGCGGGCCTGACTGTCACTCAGGATCCGAGGGGCAGCAGAGTGACAGTGGCAGCTGACGGCCCCTCCCGCCGCCTCCGGAGGGGCCCCCATGATAAAGCGTCCTGCTTTGTGGTGTAATCAACTTGCTCTACATGCTTACTTCCTAATGAGCGCCGTGTTTAAACAAGTGTAGAGAACACATCTGTCCGAGCCTGGGGACTCGAGGCTGTGTGACCAATTTCAGCATCTGAAAGTTAAATTAATGGTAAAGGGTTTAATTGTGAGTAAACAATACCACATTAAGGGGCAGTAAACACAGCAGTGGGGACCCACCGACTGGCTCTGGTACCACAGATGTGGCTGCCTCCCTGTGACCATTAATAGTCCTCCCCGCTTGGACTCTCTGACAGCGCCTGGAAGCCCATTTGTCATCTAAATGGTCCGTCCCCTTCTCAAACATAATTTTGGCTCATGGTCCATTTGGGGGGCTGGTAGGGTATGTTCCTTGGAAGATGGGCCAAAAAAAATTTTTTTCCCAAGCAAATGGGAAAAGTTCCAGTTTCTCTATGGAGACTTGAAGCGAGTAGGAGGCACCATGGCTCCTTTACTCTAAACCAACATGGGTCCCAAGGACTGAGTCTGGCTTAGACTGCATTGCAGGCTTTGATGGCAGTGATTCCAAAACTGGTTTTTAAACACCCGAGGGTGTCGCTAACTAACAAAGGATGCCTCTGAACCAAATTAAGTTCCCTTAATTAAAGATCATAAAATACACCACAGAACATTCTGTTACAATAGGGGGAAGGAAGCGACTGTCACATAAAATAAACAGGATCCCACAATCCAAAAAATTAAGAGTTACACAACATGGGCTCAGTACCTTTCCTGAGCTGTCGGTGGCTATTCTCACTGCCGTGGGAGAAGGGGGAAGGTCTGGCTGCTAGTGTGCTAGGCAAACAGGGTTAGAGGGACGTGGGGGCTCTCCCCAGAGAGTCCCTCCAACACCCTTGGTGATAGAAGACATCTTGGTGGTCAGGTGCGGAGGAGGGGTCCCAGGAGCACATGACTGTATGGGGAAAGGCTCACTCTGAACAGTCAATGCCTCCCTCTGTGGAGGACTGTGGTAGGTGTCCCAGCCACCTTTTTCTCCCTTGCCATCCCTCTGTCCTTTACTGGGCGAAGAAGGTGCTACTATTTTCCCAGCATGCTGCAGTTGTAGTCTGCTGGGATGAAGATTCCCCTATAAACAGAGAATCCCACTGCTCCAAGGAAAGGGGCCCCAAGTGTGGTCAAAATAATGTATCCAAGGTGTCCATCAGCTCTCTTCCTTTAAATGAGATGGTCTCTGTAGCTTCAAAGAAAACTAACCCCAGGGTCACACGACCTCTAGATTCTGAGTCCCATCTTGAGCATCAACAGACTCCTCTGTGAATTGAGCCTCTTTGTGAGCAGGGAGGGCTCTGGGCAGTGTGGCAGAGTGAAAATTCCGTAAATGTGGCAATAAATAAACCTAATGAAGTCAACAGGTAAAGACACACATGGGGAAATTTGGGTCACCTTTGGGTCAAAGAGGCAGAGGGACTGAGAAGGGCCAAGTTGTGTTCTCTGTTGCTTAGCTTACCTCCTTTGCAGCCAATGGCACCCACACCCAGCACCCAGTACCTCTGGATATCAACTCTTGGATGGGAAGGTGAGTGAAGCACAAGATGGCTGCTCGCAGTGGCTGAGAGTGAGCTAACTCGTGCTGGCTCCTGCCGCCAGGAAAAGACACTGTCATCTCTCAAAGTCAGCTCCCAGTCAAAACCAGCTACCGAGAAAACGCTCCAGAGAGTTGTTTGATATCACGTGCTGCAACACTGGTAAGCATGTTTCTAACAACTTCTGGGCAGGGAGATTTTCTGTATGTCAACGGTGAGACTCCATGCAAGTCCCACAAACTCCAGAATCTCAAAGTAGGAAAGGTCTCTTGATTACAGACTTAACAAGGAGACAGTTACCTGGGGCCTGAACACCTCCGTACCTCAATGGCTTGGGCAGAAGGTCAGATGAAACCTCCTCTTCCTTCCACAGCTGCCCATCCAGGATGACCCTTTGCCCTTTTGGTACTGTCCTAGGTTGCATCCATTGCTGGGACAAACACCAGAACCGGAAGCCACTTGAGAAGGGAAGGGTTAATTCTAGCTTCCAGGTACCAGCTCATCATCAAGAGAAGTCTGACAGGGACCTGGAAGCAGAATCCAGAGGAATGATAAAGGAAAGTACTCGCAAGCTACTTTTCATATACTTCCCAGAACCATGTGCCCAGGCTGGCACTGCCCACAGCGGGTGCCCACAGGTCTTCCTATGACAATCATTAGACAAGAAAATACCCCCCCAACACACACACACAAACTTGCCTACAGACCACTCTGATGAGGGCATTCTCCTCAACTGAGGTTTCTCCTTCCCTTGTGACACAGACTGCATCCAGCTGACAATAGCAACAGCACAAGAGCCAATGCCCAGATGATCTGATCCTTCAATAGAGTCTCATGTCAGACAAGTAGATCAATGGAATCGTATTGAAGACCCAGAAATGAACCCACACACCTATGGTCACTTGATCCTTGACAAAAGGGCTAAAACTATCCAACAGAAAAAAAAAGACAGCATTTTCAACAAATGGTGCTGGTTCAACTGGAGGTCAGCATGTAAAAGAATGCAAATTGACCCATTCTTATCTCCTTGCACAAAGCTCAAGTCCAAGTGGATCAAAGACCTCCACATAAAAAACCAGATACACTGAAACTAAAAGAAGAAAAAGTAGAAAAGAACCTTGAACACATAGACACAGGGGAAATTTTCTTCAACAGAACACCAATGGCTTATGCTCTAAGATCAAGAATCAACAAATGGGACCTCATAAAATTGCAAAGCTTCTGTAAGGCAAAGGACACTGTGGTTAGGACAAAACGGCAACCAACAGATTAGGACTAGATCTTTACCAATCCTACATCCTATAGAGGGCTAATATCTAATGTATACAAAGAACTCAAAAAGTTAGACACCAAGAGAACCAAATAATTCTATTGAAAATGGGATATAGAGCTAAACAAAGAATTCTCAAATGAGAAATACTTAACGGCCAAGAAGCACCTAAAGAAATATTCAACATCCTTAGTCATCAGGGAAATGCAAATCAAAACAACCCTGAGATTCTACCTTACACCAGTCAGAAGGGCTAAGATCAAAAACTCAGGAGACAACAGATGCTGGTGAGGATGTGGAGAAAGATGAACACTCCTCCATTGTTGGTGGGATTTCAAGCTGGTACAACCATTCTGGAAATTAGTCTGGAGGTTCCTTAGAAAATTGTTTATAGTACTACCTGAGGACCCAGCTATACCACTCCTGGGCATATACCCAAAAGATGCCCCAACATGTAATATGAACACATGGTCCACTATGTTCATAGCAGCCTTATTTATAGTAGCCAGATGTCTTTCAACAGAGAAATGGGTAAAAAAAAAAATGTGGTACATTTACACAATGTCTATATAAAATTCTTAGGCAAATGGATGGAACTAGAAAATATCACCCTGAGTGAGGTGACCCAGTCCCAAATGAATGCACATAGTGTGCACTCGCTGATAAGTGGATGTTAACCCAAAAGCTCAGAATACCCAAGAAAACAATTCACAGACCATATGAAGCTCAAGAAGAAGGAAGACCAAAGTGTAGAAGAGGGTCTACTTCTCATGGGAGAAATACATGGGACAAAGAGTGGAGCAGGAACTGAAGGAAAGGCCCAGAGACTGCCCTACCTGAGGGTTCATCCCATATACAGCCACCAAACCCAGTCACTATTGCTGATGCCAAGAAGTGCTTGCTGACGGGAGCCTGATATGGATGTCTCCTGAGAGGCTTTGGCAGAGCCTTACTGACACAGATGAGGATGTTTGTAGCTAACCATTCTCAAGCATGGGGACCCCAATGGAGGAGTTAGAGAAATGACTGAATGAGCTGAAGGGGTTTGCAACCCATTAGAAAGAACAATATGAACCAACCAGACGACCCCCCACCTACCTACCCAGAGCTCCTGGGGACTAAATCACCAACCAAAGAGTGCACATGGAAGGACCCATGGCTCCAGCTCCATATGTAGCATATGTAACAGAGGATGTGGGAGGAGAAGCCCTTGGTCCTATGAAGTTTCGATGCCCCAGTGTAGGGGGATGTCAGGATGTTAAGGTGGAGTGGGCGCGTCTTCATAGAAACAGGAGTGGGAGGGGGATAGAAGGGGGGAAGGGGTTAACATTTGAAATGTAAATACATAAAATATCCAATTTAAAAAAAAATGTCTCATGTGGCCTTGCCGTACAGACTGGGCCATGTAATTTTTACCACCACAAAAACAAGCAAAGCAAAACAAAAGACCAAAAAAAAAAAAAAACCAAAAAAAAAAACCAAACAAACAAACAAAAAAAAAAACAAAACCCTGGTGTTTTTGTACTCTGAGCTTTTACTGTTCTTGTCTCTTGTTTTTCAAGGCCTTGTCTTGTGGACTGGCCTTTGAGTCCCCTGGCTCCACTGATCTCTGGGTCTGTAAGATCGAGACTAGGTGTGCTAGGCCACACTTAACACAGACACACCCTTCAGTGTCACATGACTGGTAGGACTAGCACTTCTCAGCCCTAAGCCTGGCCCCTTTTCCACCCTTGGCACACCTCTGATGGCCATGGGGAGAGGGTGGAATTAGGCCAAGCCAGTTTTCCTGTAGTAGCCGATAGGCATATACTAGAAGGCAGAGCCTCTCCAAGGCGGGGGAGACTTGGAAGCCATCTACCTCATGACCTCCAAGCATTCGTCTCTGCCATGAAATTCTAACTTCAGATGGTATCATTGAAAGGGGCCCAGGGTAGCTCTGTCGGGATACAGACGTAGGATAATGTGCTTGCCACCTGATCTGATTTCCTTCCTCTCCCGACTCTATCTGCTTCTGTTTCTCACAGGAGAATAGGCTAAAAACGACCACACCTCGCCTTCTCTCCACTAGGGCAGAAGATGGTGGCCCAGAGAAGTAGCCAGACTTAACAAAAGTAGCATGGCCGTCGTCAAATAGAAATTGCATTTTCTGAAGAAAGAAAAGACAAACTTAACCCAGGTGTGGTCAACTTCACTGTCCTCTGCAGTCCAAAGGATGGCCTGGCCCTGACTAGCCCTGGTGGACATCCAGGCATTCTTCAAAAGAAGTCCACTGGTGTTTTCCTACCCTCATCTGTTTTAAAGACGTGGCTGCCAGATGCAGTCCTAACTAGCCAGGGGCGATGCAACCCGTCCAGGGAATGGAAACTTCCCCTCCCCCTCTGCTGTTTTAGTTGCCTTTAAAGCCCATTTTCACCTTTATTGATTTTAGTTTTCTGCTGGTCTATGAATGACAACTTGAATTAAGACAATGTAGGCTGAGAAGCCACCAGGCTGAGCTAAACAGACACCTAGGGTTTCAAGGATCCTCTTGGGGAGCAAGGGCACTGAGAAACCCTGTAAATGCCTGGCGTGAGTCTGCCCAAGTCTTTTACAGAACTCTGAGGTATAACCGAACTGGGACATCATCACAAACTGCCCTCTTTGACGTCTCTTTGCTGTTTGCTGAGAGACTGTGTATTTATCCCACTGGACAGGAAATGGGCGCCCCGTCCCTCTAGCTCAAACAGAGGCATACCTGGACTCAGGTCAGGCCCGAAGCAATCAGGCAAGACATAGCATTAGTTCTCTAACCTATCTGTATTGTGAACTTGAAAACTAACATAACCGCCCTAAGCTAGAGCATGCAGGGTCACAGCCCACCTTAAGACGTAATAAGGTAAGCAATGTGTCCGTCTAAGAATAGTCAGCGGGGCACCCACTGTTACCACAGACGAAAAGGAAACCAAGCAAGACTCCTAACCAGAGGTGAGGCGTCCCAAGAACACAGCTCTGCCATTTGACAATTCTAAAGTCGTTCAGAATAAATAATATTGCCAACAATTACTTTAATGAGAAGATGTTTTGTAGAAAAGACCATAAAACTGAGAAACAAAATATATACATCTGTTTAAAAAAAATTTTTTTAAAAGTTCTCAGGAAAAATCCCAGGAAAAAAAAAATCATGATTTGAGAAGAAAACAAGCTGGTCACAGGAGTGCTAGCCTGCTAGGACAACTGGAGAAAGGACCAGGAGGTCAAGGCTAGCCTGAGCTATCTAGCAAGTCCAAGGCCAGCCTGAGTTACAAAGAAAATATATTACCCTAAGAAAAGAAGTAAAGAAAGGAAGGAAAGAAAGTGAGACTTCTTAACATTTGGGGGAATTTTAATGCCCTTTGGACTGATTTCTAAGTATATTAATTTATAATCAAGTAAGAATAATACTATTTTCATGGTGGACTTGCATGATACACACACATTGAAAGGTGACCTTGAGGAGTGCTCCAGGCTTCTGAGGTTGCCCCAAACCTGTCCATGACCTCTCCACCATGATAACATTCATTTCCTATTCCTTGCCTACTTCCAATACCCAGGGATGCTGGAAGAAGGAATAATTCAGAAAGAGCCCCCTCACATTTACTTTGGGATAAGGAGGTTGTCAGTACAGTAAGACAGGAGTGGAGAGAGGGAACTAAAGAGTCCCTCCAGACAGTGCAGCAGGAGCGAAGGTCACCTTTGGTCGCCTTTGGTCCTGGATCCAAACCAGCAATTCTGATGGGGTCAGATACATAGATGTTTCCTCTACACAAGAGGTTCCCGAAGAGAATTCTAACTCACTTGGAGGTCAAAGACAAGTTTGGAAGTCTAATGGACAGTGTATTTTTATTCTCCTCCAGAAATACAGTCTAAACAACTCTTCTGCACATTTCTGGGAGAAATTACACGTCATCAACCTGGAACCTCTATGGTGACCCTGGGTCAGGAAGTCACAGCAGGCTCTGTTCTGCCATGGCTGATCTGACTCTGTTCTTGGGAGTGGAGGGGGGGCTTTGCTTCATCCTTCTCACCCTCTGTGAGCCAGCCACTGAGGTCTAAACTGCTCAGTCACAGAGCTCCAAGGCTCCTGCTTAGTCCATATGCCAGGGTTTTGAGGGAGGCGGTGAGTGGAAGGGAGGAGCCAGCCCAGGGTCCACGGAGACACCCTTTTCTTCAGATAAAGAGGACGCCATCTTGTAGGCAGGCTGCTTGGGAGGGCTCCCCCAAAGCGAGAATATCTAAGTGTTTTGTAAGGGTGTTAAAGAGGGTAATTAAAGAGTACCACATGTCAGACCTCACACACGCGGGAGCACACGTCCTTCCAGACCCTAGTCTCTCTGATCCCCTCAGCTGCTACAGAACAAAAGGTGTTAATAGTCTGATGAGGAGACCATGCTGATAGATGACCCATTATGGCTCTTGTGTGAATGGCAACTAGGTTTGATCAATTAGATTTTAATGTAAAGTGGGGCCTGGGGGGAAAACAGCAAGGGGGCAAGGGAAGACCCTTTGTTACTAATGCATCTGAAAAAAGCACTTAATTGAGGTCATAATAATATTAGCAGTTCTCATCATCAATAATTCAGCCTTATTTATTACTACCAATAGAGAGCTGTCAGGTGGGGAGTGCAGGGGCCTCTGTTGAAGACACATCTTCTCTCTCCCGCCCTCCCTCCCCACTCCCCTGTCTCTCCCCTTCTTCTCCTCCCTCCCTCCTTATCTCCCTAATTCTTTAATTTCAACACACTTTCTAGGATGAACTCTATTTGTGGAAATCGCTAAAGGATTGAAAACTAAAGGTTCACAATAAAAGGATCTCCACCCTTCTCTGCATCCTAGCCCACTCACTCTTTAAAAGTCATTTTCCCTTGAAGAATAACTAATTTTGCCAAAGAAACCTATCAGGATGGGAAAGATTCCTACACCTTTGCGATTTAAAGTCCTGGGGTGGGGGTGGGGCTGGTAGGTTTGACACATTTAGTCGTGTGTGGGTTTGTTATCCTTTAAAGTCAGAAGAGAGGGTGCCGGCAAGTGTGCGCTAAATGAATGTGTAATTGCACAATTAAAGATGCTCGCCTCCGTGTTAAAATTTAAAATGTATTAGTCTCGTAAAGCCGCCTCATTAGTCTGTGTCTTAAAGGACACACTTGTCCATAATGAGGCAAAAGCAGGAAATGGTCCAGGGGTGACAGAAAGGGAGTGGAAGGCACTTTGGAGCTGCCATTTCATTTTTTTTTTTCAGAATGGGGTGGTGGTCGGGTGCTTAATAAAGATAATTGGGCTGGTCGGCCCTGCTCCCATCTGGAATAGAAACAGACAGACCCTGGGGCAGACAACCGGTCATTAACCAGGAAAAATAACCTATTTGCAAAGGATTTGTTTGTGTTACAGATGATGTTTTAGAAGGTTTTGCCTGGTTTTTTTCCTCCCTCTAGCCTAAATAGATGTTAAACAGCCCTTTGATGATTATTGTCTGTTAGGTTAGAAAACACCAGCCTTGGGGTCAGGCCAGGCATCACAGGTGGTAGATGTTGAGAACCGGAGTGGTCTTGAGAACCGGAGTGGTCCTGAGGTGAGGGAGAAGAGTGGTGAGCTCTATGCTCGGCCAGCAATGAGACTTCAGTATGGAGAAAGTGGCCTGGGGACAGGAGCTGGGAAGAATTAGTGGCCCCATTGGCCCTGGCCTAGCTAGCCACTGTGCTCTCACACATATAGGCGGGGCTCATGCCCAGAGAACTCATTCATCAATTCCAGTTGAAATCACAGAGACTCGGTTAGTGAGGAGAAAGAAGCCCAATGCCTTATCCAGCCGGCCGGCCTTCTGGTGATTTCGAGAGGGAGTAATTACGGTAATTAGAAACAAGGGCTCCATGGCAAAGCTCCTCTGATCCCACTATTTCCAAGGAAGGTTGCTCAGCTGCTTAGCAGGGCGTGTGAAAGTGGGATCTTCAGAGACAAAGGGGATGGGAGGAGGGGGTGGATGAGGCAACTGCCTTTTAAAGAAAATTAGGACTCTGGGCTCTAGAGGAGGCTCTCTGGACTGCCGTCTTCCTCTGCTATGGCCATGTCGGTTCCCACTAAATACTTGGCAATGCCATGGGGCACTTGGTTGTCACAACTTAGAGTAGGATTATCAATGGCATCTAGCGGATAGAGAAGCCAGGGATACCTTGCCCCTACCTTCTCTCTCTCTCTCTCTCTCTCTCTCACACACACACACACACACACACACACACACACACTCATTTTCTCTCCCCCTTTCAATAAAGAACTACTAAGACTCAGAGCCTCGTTATCAGTACGGGAGGAAGAAGTCCTGCTCCCTCATGTTCTACTCACTGTATAAATCCAGTTCGCTTTGTCTCAGAACTCAGGTGCCCGCTCTTGCCCATTCCCACCCATGCTGTCCCACAGGTTAGCCCAGAAGAACATACTGCACGAGTTCTCCAGAAAGACGGTCCAAACCGACGTACCGGCCAGACCCAACCCAGAGCAGAGGAGAAAGGGCTGCTGTTGCAGTCAGTATGTTTGGGCTCTTTGCCCTCTATTTTGGGACACTGTGTCCCCTGTGAATCACACTCTGGGGACTTGGGCAAGCCCTGAAGGAGTTGTGACAGGTTTGTGGACCCAAACCTAGCTTCAGTAGCACCTCCCTGAAATGGATGTAATAGTCATGCTGCTTTGTAGGGTGTGGAGGAAGAAAGAAGGAAATGCCTAGTCCAGGAGCCACAGGGCTCAGGAAGAGCTGTGGGAGACCCTTTTCAACTGGAGTCAAGAACCACGGTAAGGAAGGATGCCAGCATGGCTGCCCATCATGAACCGAGGATGGTTGTCAGATAAAGATGGTGGCTTGACTCCCCATCATGAATCAAGGGTGTAGTTGTCTAATGCTAAAGCGCGAAGCAGGTGCTCAGTGCTTGGTCCAGTCACCCGTACCATCCACAAGACTTAAGCATCTGCCCATGGAAAGCCCTGGGCTCCTTTCCCCTTGTTTCTCTACATGGATTCTAGGAAGAACAGGGAGCCAGGATGGCCTCACCAAACTTCTCCCTGCTCACCCCTATTTCCTTCTGACAGCGTTTGAGTGTGCTTTATTATTTCCAGCAAAGCCTGTATCATTCCCAATGTGAATTTCAAATCACACTGATCCACCCTTCTTAGCTGAAGTCAGCTTTATCAACCACAAGAGATGTGGGATTTGAGAGAGATCTGAGTAAATTCACATTGTTTGGATAAACTCATTCAGGGAGCTCAACAAATCAAAGCCGAAATGGATGTGTATTCCAGAGAGACTGAAAGCTACTAGGGGGAAAGAAGGGGAAAGTCACTATTAACATTTTTATTTCTTAAGAAAAAAAAACATGCAGCATTTCCCTTTTAATGAGAGCGTTCGCATCCCCCTTTTGAACCTCCAGCAGAGCTCCTAAGGACATACCAGTTGATGTGACAGGATCCTCGAGATGGTTGACAAGGGAAACAAGGTGTCACAGAGCCACGTTGCCCACTGGCCCTACCTCCCAGCTTTGGTCAGCAAGAGGGCTATCAAATATGGTAATGGGTGAATTTATGCACTATCCCATAATTTGAGGAACTGTGTTGTATCATGTATATTTAAAACAATTTCTCTGTAGTTTTAATTATCTCAGTCTGCAGGGGCAAAAGGGAAAAAGGCAGGCAAGCTCCCTTGCCTGGGACCAAAATGAAAGCATTTGCCTGCTGACAGCTAAGACGGCTGTCCTAGCTGGTTGAGATTTCTATAAAATTTGCATTGGAAAGGCAGCTTTAAGTATACTTAAAATAAAAAAAGGGGGCATTTGCATCTAATTTGCTACACTTGCAGTATTAGAGTTTTATCTGAATAAAGACACGTCAACTGGATTTATATAGTTAAGCTGATAGCTGAGAAAGTCAATACCGAAAACACCAGCTAAATTCAACAAAGTGGCAGAGAACCT
Source organism: Rattus norvegicus (assembly GCF_021556685.1). Taxonomy (NCBI): domain Eukaryota; kingdom Metazoa; phylum Chordata; class Mammalia; order Rodentia; family Muridae; genus Rattus; species Rattus norvegicus. The sequence goes on from NC_141552.1 coordinate 29,668,785, forward strand.
AATGGTATTTACAAATTGTTGTGGGTTTTTTTTTTTTCCTTTCCTCTGCTGATGTCTTAAAAACTGCTTTTTACACTGGTCTGTTGATAACAAGGTTTTGATGAAAGACATCTTTTATGGGTCTTTCCCTTCTTCCCCCAACCCCCAGCACAGCCAAGCGACCCACCAAACCTGGAGGTATACAATGAAGTGACCCATGGTGAATAGCACCAGCTTTGGGCTCAGACAGATCTGGTTCAGAGCTTTTGACAGTGTCCCTTCCTGGTTATGTGGCCTCTTTAGCCTCAGTTTCTTCATCTGCCAAATGGGGTTCATGAGATCTATTCCCCCAAATCACCATAATTGTGCGGTCTGTGAGGTGCATAACTGCCCAGCCAAGAAGCCCCCAAGAGAACTGAGACCGAGTCCTTTTCTCTTGGGAAGCCATGGCCGTCTGCCACCTTCTCAGAGGGAACACCTTGCTAGTCACCCAAGGGTGCCATCCAGGGTGATTTAGACGAAGTACCAGAGCAGCAAGTGGAAGTGCTCAAAACATTATCAGGAACAATATTTACAATGTCAGTTAACCGTGCAGTTACCCCCAGAGAGGTCTCCTGTTCTGGAGGACAACCTCAGTGGTATCCTCACCTGTCCCCTGAGAGTCACATCCTGGGGCGATGGACTGCAGGTGACATGTTTCCTTTGGTTCCACAGTCTGGCCCCAAGGTCAGCACAGGAAGGCAGTGTGGGTGACATCTTTCCATCTGGAATGCCCTTCCTCTCCCCGCACTGGCCAGCTGGAGAGATACGGTAAATCCCAGCTCTGGTCACAGCGTCACACAGCTGGGGACAGATTTCTGCTCCGCATGCTTGGGGCAGTCTCTGGGGTCCAGCTCCCCTCTCCCCTTTCCCAGCTTAGGAGGAAACATCACCCACAAAGGGAACACAATCCACCCCACCCCCTGTTGTATGAAAGGCCCCACCCACCCACCCACCGCCTTGAAAGATCAGGTCCTGGACCTGCGCTGCTTCAGTCAGGGTTCTGTGGGAGGATTCCTACCACCAGGAAGCCTCATGCTCCGCCCAGTCCCAAGACCCTCATCTCTTTCCTTGCTTCTGAACAATTCCGATTTCTAACAAGACCTCACTACTCGCTACCAAGGCACCTAGGGTGGGCCGCTTTCCTTCCTCTGGGAAACGGGAACAGAGAGGATTTCTGTTTCTTGGTATTGCAGTGGAGTGTAGAGCAACCGATCTGGTAGAAGAGAAGATGGCCACCCATCGACCAGTCCCAGCCAGTCAGATTAGATCAAGGCTAGTCCAACCCAAGGCTCCCTGAGCATCAGTCTGTGAGGCAGGTCATAGGATGATCGCCCCATTTAGACATCCACCATGACAGGAGACAATGAGTCTTCCCCCAGCTCATGTCAGCCAAGGCCTGCCATCTGGTACTGAACGGATAGATGTTCTACTGTCTTAGTTGGGGAAGAAAATTTGGGAAGGCGCAAGCATATGTAGATGTTGAGTGTCTTCTTGTATAGCTCTCCACTTATGTGTTTGTTTTCTTATTTTTCTTTCCTTTTTGCTTTTCTAAGGAGTCTGTGACTGAACCTGAATGGAACTCCCTGATTGGCTAGGCTGACCGTCAAGTCCCTGGGACTGTCTCCACCTTCCGCTCTGGAATTACAAATCCGTGTCACATGGGTTTTTATTGTTTTTTTTTTTTTCCACATGTGTTATGGATAGCTTTACCCTCTGGGCTACCTCTCTAGCTTCCAGAGAAAAGAATCTCAACATCGCTTGCCATTCATGGAGAGCAAGATCCACGGGTGACGAAACCTACAGCCACCTACCTGGCAGCCTCACCACACACAGTGTCTCTCCAAATGAAAGGGTTCTGTGGCTGAAGAACGGTGGGCAGTGTAGTCCCAACGCATGAGTGATTCCCCAGTAAGTCAGCATCTGCTTAGCCCCAAACCACTGAACTACACATCAGGGCACCAGCCAGGCCACGTGTAGAGAGAAGGGAAGCACCAGGATGGGTGCTGAAAACAGACAGGTAAAGCATAGGCTTCCCAGGGCAGCCTCTCTCCTCCTATCTAGCATGGGGCCAGCTTGACAATCAGACCCTGAACGCAGATCATGAGCATATATGGAGGCTGCTTAGGTGTGCCATAAAAAACAAAGGTGACTCTTTGCAGGACTGTGTCAGTGGGGACCTTCTGAGTCTCTTGACCTCACACATCACGGTCCCACCACGGATGGCAAAGTTTGTCCAGTAACACCCCCTCAATTCCCACTCCCAGGCTTCACCGGACATCAGTCTTTCTTGGGATTTTAACGTTCTAGACCATTTTTGTTGTTTTTGTTTTGCTGGAGATTGGAAAAGTGAGAAGAGACGACTGGTGACCTAGCAGGGCCAAGGGAATGTGGCCTCCAAGGCCTGATGGGATCCGCTATAGTCTAAGAAGTAGTTCCTCATAGCGTCCTTTCCTTCAGGAAGGCTCGGAGAAGGCCCGCCGTCATGGAAGCAGAGAGCAGCAAAACCAGGACTTGAGCTGGTCACCAGGGACTGCAGAGACTCTATTAGGAACAGTGCGTGTCCTGTGTCCCAGTTGTCAAACGCAACACCATGGAGAAGTAGGACCCTCAAGAAGGATATCTCATTCCACTAAATAGTTGACATGCAGCACACGCTGGACAGGAGTCAGCTTCCTTGCTAACCCTTGAAATCTCTTTTCTCTCTGTGCAAACAACTGACCCTCGGAGGAGTCAGCAGCAGCTGAGAACTGGGATCCTGACGTGCTCCTGCCCTGCCACTGGGACACAGGCCAAGGAGATGCAAGGGTTTAGGTTCGTGCTTCCCTGTCTTCCTTGGCATGGGGCTCACCAGTCATATCTGATCCAGATGGAAAAAGGAAGCCACACACTGGAGCCTCAAGACTAGATGGACGATTGGGGCTGGGAGAGGAGAAGAGGCATCACGGGGATCTTAGGACACTTGGAGGAAAGGCGGCTTGCATTGTAACATCCTGAGGACTCCCCAAATCAGACTTAGAGCTGTCCTCAGAGGTCTTCCCAAATGGCCTGAAGTGTTCTGCCTACCCATGTTCACCTCCCCTAGGATGCGGGACTCTTGTACTAGCTGAGGATGCTCAGTGGACACCATTCCCCTGTGGGTCCGTCTTTACCTCCCAAGGAAGGCTAACACTACTGTCTAAGGCTATGTTCAGACCACCCGCAAGGACCAAGCACTTTGCTGTCATTTTGCACTGCAGGCCTCAACTCTGGCAACAGACCAGGTCTCTTGATAATGTCATTGTTCTACTGGTCCAAAGCTGGGTCAGACCCTGGACCACAGAATACCCTGACTTCACCCTGGGTTCTGGAATTGCAGAGCCTGGCTTTCGATTCTGCCATTGCTCGTACCATCTGGACAGCTGCTTGCTGAACCTCAGTGTCCTCATCTGTGAAATGGGGGTGTTTCTGGTTACTGGTCTCAAAGTTCTGTCAGGCAGAATGAAACGAGACACATGGCAATCAAGAGCTTACTTACCTAGGCCAGCATTAAAGTGGAATAGATACTATGCAGACCATCCAGTTGTTTAAGACATGCATGCATACACACACACACACACACACACACACACACACACACACACACACACACATATACACATTGGATAAAAAATTTTACTGCTCCGGGGAGCTGGCAAAATAAGTGAGTGAAAAGCTAGACCAGAACAGACGAGTGTATATTCCACAGGCACTGTCCCAGAAACAGCTGCTAACACCTGGCGGGCCTTAGCCTTTGTTCTTTGAAGTCTCTGATATGTGGAGGGGGTAAAGGCCAAGCTTGAGACATTGGTAAGATGGATACTTAGATTAGGACCCCTGAACAAAGCCAGAAGATGACCCACCCTCGGCAATCAGAGGGCTAAAGAGCATGACTCGCCTACCCCATGTCACAGAATTACAAGCCCACTGTGAGAGAGACCTGTGGCACCTGCAGGAACAGAGTCCCCAAAACAAGTACGTTCAGTATGTTTTAAGAACCCAGTAAGGCTGGACATGGTGATGCAAACATGCAATCAAATTGCTTAGAAGGCTGAGGCAGGATTGCAAGGTGGGGGCTGGGGCACAAAGTAAAATCCAACTCTAAAAAAAAAAAAAAAAGACCTGGCCAGGCCTGGTAGCATTCAAATCATCTTTAATCCCTGCACTTGAGAGGCAGAGGCAGTTCAATCTCTGTGAGTTGAGGCCAGCTTGGTCCACACAGCTCTAGACCAGTCAGAGCTACATAGTGAGATCTCGTCTCCAAAACAAAATAAGAACAAACAACAGAAAAAGCAAAAAAAAAAAAAAAAAAAAAAAACCACACATGGGGCAAGGAGACTAAACTAAAGGAAACTTTTAGAAGTAGTTTCTCCACACAATATTGATAACTTTCAAAAATACGTAAGTGGGTAAATATGGTCACATACAAAAGAGCATCTTCCAGTCACTCCATGGGATCAGGACGGAGGCTGTCCATACCGTTTCTATGCAACAGTATAGTATCTATGTATAACCACACAGTCCTCTTGCATACTTTAAAATCATCTCTGGCTCACTTTCAATAACTAATACAATGCAACTATTGTGGAACTGTTGTGATACTCTTATTTAAAGACTACTAGGGGAAGAAATCCCACACTAGCAAACAAAATGTTGAAGTATTTTCAATGGACTGAATTTTCAACATGTGGGACTAACAGATACAGAAACTGTGGGTATGAAAAACCAGCTCTCTTGTGTTAGCCCATGTATGAACAACAACAAAAAGACAAGACCATCTATCTTACCAGATGGCAGGAGAGTCATCTGAGGAGAAGGGAGAGAAGCAGGCTTCCCCAGGGAGCTGGCCATGGTCTGTTTGCTTATACATTTGCTTTGGGAGCAATTCATCAAGCCATGGGCAGTGGTCTCTGTACCTGTCCCTAGGTGAGACTTACAACTCAAAAGAGGAAGTGGGTGAATGCTTGAGACACAGCTAAGAGGAAACCCATGCCCTGGACAACAGGGCTGAAGAAATTAGACCACAGCACGGTGAGAAACGGATGCAGAAACATCGAAGGAAGGCACGGGGAGACACTTAACACACATCTGATCTGAGCCCCAAAAAGGAGAATGAGAAACTAGGGGAAAGTTGTATTCAGTGAAGAAGAGGGAGAACATGCCAGACATGGTAGACGCCACCCATCTTCAGGATCAGGATTGTAAGCCGAATAAACAAATGTCTACATTTAGCCAGAACTCACCGAAAGAACCCCAAGAAAGGAAACTATAACATCTTGAAATAAGAGGAATGCTATCTACAGGAAGTGGGAAAGGAAGCGATACTTGGTGCCTCCAGAGTAAGAGCACACAGTGAGACCCATGTGACAGGTGCTTGTCATGGTGCTAACAGAAGACAAACTGATCTATGGGCATTGCCATTGGCCGATGGGACCTTAAAACAAGACACTTAACCACAAGAAGCTTTCGTGTCCTTAGAACACGGCTCTTGGAGAAGATGAAATGACATATAAAGCACTTGGCAAAGCTTCCAGAGTTCCATGAAGACTCAGTTAACACGAGCCACAAATCAATCCCCTCCTCAGTGAAAACCCCCAAATAGACTTGTGCACCTCAAACTGCCCATAAAAGCTTCAAGCCCAGGACTCTCATTTTAGAGTTTAGGGCCACTCCTTGCTAAGAAGGAAATCTGATGAAAATGGGGTCCAAAACTTGGTTGCAGGTCTTAACACTTGGAAGATCAACACCCTTTGCATACCTATGCCCAAGGGCCAGGAGGAGCCGAAATACTATCTAGCCACTCTCATGTTTTGTGAATGCAATTGCATCTGGGCGTTACTATATCACCTAGCACACTGTTACCATGTGGAAGGAGTCAGTGGGGGCTTCTCTTTCTTTGGGGGCCATCTTCAACAGCTTTCCAGCGTGCCCTTCCCTTATAACCACCTTGGAAGCTCATTAGCACCACTCTTCCCACTCCTAACACAGCCTCCTCTGCCAGACCTCACTGTTTGTGAATGGCTCTAGTCACCAGGACACCAATGTCTAGAAAGAGTGCCTGGCTTCATGCAGCAGCCAGTCTGCAAGCATCTCCGTTGAGTGACTAGCTTGAGGGGCGCCATTTACAGTGGAACCTGGAGTTATAGGAATGGCTAGAAATCCACTCAACAGGAATCCCAAGCAAGAGCTCTATTTCTCCTTTGAACCCTGCCCCATCGTACCCTGAACAGTATTTCCCAGGGCTGGAAAAAAGAAAGAAAGAAGGAAAGAAAGAAAGAAAGAAAGAAAGGAAGAAAGAAAGAAAGAAAGGAAGGAAGGAAGGAAGGAAGGAAGGAAGGAAAAGAAACGAAGGAAGGAAGGAAGGAAGACACATTGAGTGACTAAGGGGATCAATTCAAGGGTGTGGCCGCCATCTTTGCCCATTCTAACCCACTACAGGAGCTGAAGAAATAAGGTCCCTCGGAATTACACTGCTCCTAGAAGCCACTTCTCTTTTGTAGTTGTTTGACACAAACTCAATGTTGGTGGCTCTCTACAATGTGCCTATGACATTCTAGGGGACATGGAGCACAGCTACTGTCTTCCCAGCGGAAGCCAAAAAGCAGCAAGCTTTGACAATAAACTACAGCTTGGGCCACCAAGGAAGCCCATAGGACAGGACACTAAGGGAAGCACCCCAGAGGCCCTGTTTATGAAGCTTCTCCTGCTACCTATGCACTTCCGCTCAGGACTCCATCTCTGTGAGTCAGGGAGGACCCAGGAGGGAGGAGAGAGAGGAAAGGGATGGCGATGTATTAAAATAAAAAGCGAGAATGCAGCAGGGTAAGGTTGGTCACACATGTGTTGTTAAGTCAAAGCCATGTCCCAGTGTTTGTGGGAGGTGGAATTATCTCATTCTTTTAGCCGGCAAGGCTCTGTGATCCACCATTCAAGTATGTGATTGGATTTCGGCTCAACAAAACCTTAAATTACACACCTATTGTGCCTGAGCTAAGCCCGACTTCACAGTGGTGGAGGAGGCCTCTGCGGCTTCCCTGGCAGCGTTCGATCCAGCGTGGGTTCTCATCGCCTGTTGATGAATGAGTAATAGGATTAGAGTCTCGTCTCCGGCCACACTGTAATCTTCAGGTTGGAACAAAGGCTGCCGTGATGGATAGGAACTGTATGGTCCAGACAGGCCTGCTCCTGCAGTGTGCCATTGACGTAAGGGACAGTCCAGGGGCCTCTGAGAGGATGGTGCCAAGGCTTGGGAAGAGGACTGTTCATGTCAGTTTACCAATCTAACAGAACGCAGCACTCACACAGAACGCCATAGCTCAGAAGATGGCCCTTGAGGTGACAGAGGGGATGCCACTTGTTTTGTTTGTTTGTTTGTTTTTGTTTTTGTTTTTTTCTACCCAGTATCCACTCCCCACTTCTGGCTACTGGACCCATACTGTTCCATGCAAACTCCACCCCATTCCTCCTTTGAAAGGAGACATGGAGGGACTAGCTTGGCCTCCAACTTGGACAGAGGTCATGTGACAAGACAAGCCGTTTAGAGCTCCAGGCATTTACTGTAGAACTACCGTTGGGGCTTGCTTTCAGGACACAGCACCACATCGGTATGAGCTGTAAGGAGAGCAGGGTCAGCCAGGTAGTGAGATGAGAGGCAGGAGGATGCCGACATTGTCTGCCAGAAGCCAGGTCCACCCCTGGGACTTTTTAGTCGCTAAAAGCAGGGCACACTTCCATTCTTGGCACAAGACAGCTTGAGACTGGTTTTCTGTCTGTCCAGGTCTGCAACATTTTAAAATGAAGACTTGACGCTCACAAAGGTTCAGCCACAAGCCCCGAACAAGACAAACCTGGTGCTCAAGTCCAGCATTTTCATTCCGAGCCCACCGTGCCTTTCTGTTCTTTGTCCCTTCCTGCCGGCCAGCTGTGAACCTGTACCACAGGACTCCAAAACTGAGCCCACTTGAAAAGGGACAGCCCAGTGACGTGAGCGCCAAGGTGTACTTCCAGACTAGGAAAGCCCAGATAGGTTTTTCTCTCCCTGTCAAAAGCTCTATCTAGCCAGCAAAAGAAGTTTGAAACAGCGGGTGTAAGTGTTGGGAGATCTTGGTTAAATTCCCTCTTGCCCTCTCATTTTTCAGCTGTGTGGCTTTGAGCTAGTTCCTTGACCTCTCTGAGCAGAGATAGAAGCAGCTCCCTGGGGCAACCATGAGGACTAATCAGAAAGTTCATCAGTGTCAGCTGCAAATAATCCCACGTACTGAGAACCAAACCAAGAAGACATTTTTCTCAAACAACAGCATGTCAGGTCTAGGCATTTCCGGGCTTATCTCAGAGGCCTGACATGGATTTGTACTTCTGCTTGCTGTTGTAGGGTGGTTCTGAAATTGCAGAAACTGCCACTTAACGCACTTATAGTCCCAGACCTGTCCTGTTAAAGGGGGCCCAACATATCCCTCGTTACATCTCATTGGCCAGAACTAGATCACAAAGGTGTCTGGGAAGGCATTGGGCAGAAGCCAGTATGGCTGGAATATTCTGAGTTGGAAGCGGCATTGTCCTTACTAGATGGCACTTTCTGTCAGCCATCTAGAACATTTCTCATCTCAGGGTGAAACGTCACCAGAAGCCTCATGCTTCCAGCTTCACATCTCCCCTACCCCTGCACAGCCAAACCAGAAAGTGCAGTTGACATCCCCCCTACCCTCCACGCCTACTCCAGAAGGCTCACATGCAGTGGCTGCCCCTTTGCTTACCACAAAAAAGCAATTGTCAGGATGATATCTGCAGAGAGAAGAGAATAAGCAGGAGAGACCTGAAACCGAAGGTCAGACACAGGAAGTCAAGTGTCACAGGTGAGCAGCACAGGGGTGTTGCTGCAGCCTCTGCCGGTCAGCCATCTTGGGATTGCTTCCCTCACCAGTTAGCCTACAGTCTCCGTGGTAAAGGTGGCCCTTCCCACTCTCTTCTCTGCTCTATCGACAAAGGAAAGAATCCTCACACCTTTCCAGATCCCCAAATAAACTAAGGACCTAGCCCCAAGGGAACCATCATTCCCCTGGACTGCACAGAGCAGTAGCCTATCTCCTAATCCATCCTTGCTCCTCTGGTCCTCAGCGACTGACACCTCCATTCCAAATCGCCCATTCAACACTCAGTTATGAATGTGTACGACGTCAGCTTGACACTGGGTTCTGGGGCTACAGGCCAGCAGTTCATTACCCAAGGACCCTGAAGAACTCCACTAGGTAGTGTCTATTGGATCTACAACAATGCTTCCCAGGGACAGGACCTAGAACATTCATTCCCACAGTCCAATTGCTTTCTCTCTCTCTCTCTCTCTCTCTCTCTCTCTCTCTCTCTCTCTCTCTCTCTCTCATATATATATATATATATATATATATATATATATATATATATATATATATATATATATATATATTCTTAGCGTCTCCCTGAGGATTGCTTCTGTGTGTCTTGGGCACTCTACTTCACTCTGGCTACATTGATGACAGTCCAAGATAGTTCATGACAACTGTGGGAGAGCATACAGAGAAATGGTTCCCTCACACACTGCCAGGAAGAGTGCAAACTGGTACAGTCGCTCTGCAACCGTCTGGAAGTCACTCTAAGTTTCAATAGGGTTGACACATGTCCCAGCAATTTCTCTTTCAGAGACAAACCAAAAGAGAGCTGAAACTATGTCCCAGAAAAAAATGTACACACAAACGTTAACAGCAACAATGTTCACAAGCTGAAAACTGGAAACAATCCAGCTGTCTAGCTCTCAGTGACTAAAGACACAGGATCATTCCCTCCACAAGATCTTAGTCACCCATGGAGAACAAGGAAACACTGGTGCATGCTACAGATAGGCCAGGTAGAAATATCCCCCATGCAGAAGAAGCCAGTCACCAAGGATTCATATTATGGGCCTACTTGCTTGTCCAGAGAGGTTCAGCTAGAGAGCCAGTGACATGGAGGGACTGCGAGACTGCAGGGGACAGACTACTGATAGACATGGGTTTTGTTCTGGGGTTGAATCCAGTTGGAAACTCTTTGGAAGGAGGGGTGATAGGATTAGGCAGAGGTGATGGCTGTGCTATATTGTAGATTTGTTCAATGCTACTTACCCTTCCAAAGGACATGTTTGTAGGATAGAGATATGGCTCAGTGGTAAAGGTATTGTCACTAAGCCTGCTAACCTGAGTTATATCTCCAGGAGCTACACGATGGAAGGAGAGAACTGACTCCCAGGAGTTCTTATTTGATCTCTACATAGGCACTGTGCTGTGTGAGCATGTTTGTGTGTGTGTGTACGCATGCACACACACACACACACACACACACACACACACACACCCCTTGTGATGTGTGGAATATATCTCAAGGCACCACACACATTTTAAATCCTCCCGATCTCTGACTGCCATAGGAAAGGAATATTTTGCTAGAAAATGGTGGCGCCCACTTGCTTCCTCCTCCCCTGGCAGCCGAGACTGAAAATGCCCCCAGAGGTCTTACGATGCCTGTTGAAGTGTCCCCAGCATCCTGCAAGCCCTGACATCTGAAGGGGCTGGGGGCGCAGGCACCACCACAGCTGCTGCTGACTGCCAAAGCCTTCCCTGTACTTTCCTCCCCTCTGAGTTCACTGCTTGACAAGAGAGCCATGCTGGACACTTGGCATGTCCTTGAGAAGGACATTAGTGTGGAGACTGCAGCAGCCGCCTGTCACTGGCCAGCATTGCCTGATTGGATGGTCCCCTGGGGAAGAGAATAGGAGTGCAGAACAGCTACTGGGGCCAGTGCAGGTGGCTTTTTGTCACAACCCCTGCCCCCATCAGAGTCATAATACCTACATGAAAAGGCACAAAGGAGTTAGCATGGGCAATTATTCTTTTAAAGATGTATTCTAGTGATGACGCTGGACTGAACGGAGTCACGAGCTGGGATTTTCCTTCATGCGGAAGAGTTGGGATGGACCTGCCAGCGAGTCCTCAGCCAGGCTACTTTTCTAGAAAGCCATTTGACTGGGGATCGAACCCATCTTTGCACTCCCCCAGCGGGCAACACAAGGCGATTTATTCTGTACATCGGTCCCTACACTTAACGTAGAGGCCTGTTCCCCACAATACTTAGGTTCATGTCTTCGGAAAGACTCCCTGTCTCTTGTCTCCCAATTCTCAGGCATGCATGAGGATCTCCCTGCTTTCCCTGGTGAAAACCTTGTGGGGACAGCTAGGGCAGGGAGGGTGATTCTCACGATTTCTCAGTTCCGTGGTATCCTGAAAAGCAGGGACTCAGACAGTTGGGTCCTGTATTGACCTGGGTTGCTTCTGAAGCTAAGGTGTGATTGTGTTCAAAAAGATCAACGGGGATCTGTAGGGGACCCCAAGCCCAAACTAGTCCTGGATGAGACTCAGGAAAAAATATGGAGGACAGATGTAGCATATTCTAGAAGCTTTCCAGCTCCAAGTGAAAGAAATGGTTAGCACCCCTGGACATGGCCCTGCTGCACACAACAGTGAAAAATATTCACCAGAGACCTGGGGGGAAATCCATGCCCGCTGGCCTCTCTAGCATGTAGGGGAAAGGGCAAGGATAGAGGGCTGGAAGCGTAGACCCTTGACCCTGTCGGCAGCTCCTGTGAGACTATGGCCTTGAAAATGACCCTGTGATCAAGGGAGCTCAACCAAAAGATGAGCTCTCTGCCTGCCAGACTCGTTCACTAACAGGAGTGAAGGTAAAGATCTGGAACAGGTGGAGTGTGGCAATGCACACTCAGAGGGGCACACTCAGAGGGCAGAAGCGGGCAGCAGGAGAGGGCAAAGCTAGGGGGCTAGGTAAGCAGACCCTATCTCAAGAAAGTATCAGCTCACACAGGAAGAAACTCCACCCTACTTCAGAAAGGCACCAAAAAGACAGGACAGAAGAAAGAAAAGCACATTTGCAAGATTCTGGAGATGCTAGGAAACCCTTGGTGTCAACTCAATCCCTTCCTAGAGTTTATATCCCTTAGGTTTGTTTTTTTGTTTGTTTCCTAGTTGTTCTAGAAGAAGCTTCCAGAGATAAAACATCCAGTCAGATATCCAGTCAGATACCCAGATATCAGCTGAGTCCCTACACTCCTGAGCCCTTCCATTTTCCAAGCGCACACTCCATGCCTATACGGAGCTACAAATCCGAGTCCCCCAAATCTTTGTTTCCAGGGACTTCTCCTTCCATCAGGACAGAGGAACAATAATATTTTGTCTTTAAAGGTGACATTTCTAGGACAGCAGTAGAGGCCCTTGGGGGGGGGATACTCAGGTTTTAGTGGGGAAATAACTTTTAAGTACTACTGGAGATGTGGAAAAAGAAAAGCACAAGGCAGTTGTTACCAAAAGAATGAACAACAAGTTGCTGATCTTATTGGGTGATGTGAGGCAAATGGCACAGTATTCTAGCCTGGCTTTACCCATCTGTACTACAAAGACAATATGGCTGCCATCCAGAGGACTGGCAGAGTTAGGTGAAAAAATGTATACAGTGTTGAATGTAGTTCCTGACACACAGCAAGTGCTCAAACAATTGACTTCGTCTCACTCCTTATGAATGACAGTATGTGCCATCAGGTGGAAAAGACAGGGTACAGAAGGTGGAGGTCGTGGATTGTGTGAGGAGATCTCTTTCCTGGCATGGGAACCACCATTGTAGTTGCCAGTAGACTTTATTTGGTTCTTACACATAAGGCCATTAGGGCTGCCACCAAACTGACATCCACCCCAGGAGGCTCCTCCAAGTCTTGGGTTTTGTTGATCCCCTTAAGGTAATCCCCACAGGCAGGGGTGCCTTCTCATCTCTACCCACCCATTGTCTGCCCAGGACCTGAGCTGTGTATCTCACTGAATGGCTGGATTTAAGTCCAAACTGACCCTAACTCGCCTCCCTAGGTGTGCTTCCCTGCCAAGTCCCACCTCACAGTTTCTCCCGTCCACTCCCAGAGCAGGTGGCCTGGAAGCCACGTAATGTGGTCAAGCAAGTGGTGGCCAAAGAATGTGACCGGGTCAGTAAGGGGTGCCTCAGGGATGGCAGGAGGCAGGATGTCCCTCGCACACAGAGAGAAAAGTCCTTCATGATATTCGTGGGGGTGAGAAACTGTCCTGGGGAAATTCTTTTGGGTGGTTTCACCATCAACAGCTGGTATTTTCTGGCAGCTGCAACAAGATAATAACCATGTTGAAATGGCACCCACGGCCTTGTAGGAACAGGGCATGACTTGTTACCTCCTCAAGCTTCTACAGCTCCACCTCTGTGCTCTCACATCTGTCCTGGAACAGCCTAGGGCAGCTCACTCCAGGGCAGTCCAGATCAACACCAGCCAGCAGGGCGGTGGGGCAGACGGGGGTCTGATGTGAGTCAGGCCCTGGCCAGACACTAGGAGCCCACACAACCGACCAGAAACCCCTAAACATCATCACACCCATCTCCTCCTGCAGCAGCCTCTCCCAAGCTCATTCCACCCCAAGTGTACTTAGGCACATTTCAAAGGTCTGTTTAATAAATTACCACCTCTCCCTGACCTGACAATAACCACAGATAATCCAGGGCTATTAGAAGGCTTGTTTACAACTCATAATTCTAGGTTGTGCAAAGCCCAACAAGTTGGGAAAGGTGTCAACCTTCCCCCACTGTGAATGGCATAGCTTGTGTTCACAAATTATATGTAATTGATCCAAAGACGTTACAGACATTCAAGAAACAAAGGCCTGCCTCCTCCCTCCCAGCCTCTCCTTTTGGGAATTTACCCCCAAGGAAATTACTTTGAAAAAAAAATTAGTACAGGGGTGTTGTGTATAATCATAAGAACTTTAGAAACAACCTAGGTGTTCAACAATAAGGGATTAGTTAAATAAACCTTGGACGTGTATACAATGGGATTCTAAGAAGCCATTTAAAATAATATCATATAGGAGGCTGGATCCTGCCGTGGAAGGAATGTTAATCGTCTGTTGTTAAATGGAGGAGAAGAAGCAAGCTACAAAGTAAAGGTTACAGTTAATGTCATTAAGCTATCTCATATTTATACATTTACTCGACAGTGCTTGGGTGGTAAGGTGTGTGCTGTAGGCAGACAGACGAGCTTTGAGGCTGGATTTTCTTAGCTGTGTGTATATGACCTTGGCAAGACACATAAACTCGCCCTATATTTCAGATTCTTTACCCATAAAATGCAAAAAAAAAAAAAAAAAAAGAGACCCACTTTGTGGGCTGGCTAGTAAGGATCTTCACTTCGTATCTGTCCTAAAGTAATTGTCCAATGAGTGGGAACTATTGTTTCTGTGAAGTCAAAGCGTGTGGTTCTGAGTGGCAGCTGGGAAGAAGTTTCCCCTCTTTTTATATTTTGTGAGGTTGTGATCTGCTCCTGGGCAGTACCTTTAGTAACAGCTTCACCTCAGTGTTGCCATGTTGCTGGGGTTGGCAAAGAAGCTTATGACCTATGAAGAGGTGAAGCCTGGATGAGTGACACTGAAACGTGTTGGGCGCTCGCACAGGTTGGGGCTGAGAAGCTTTGAGGAAGTCCCTGTGCCAGTAGAATGCTAAGCTGCATCAGATACAGGGGCCCAGAGAAAGCAAGGGAGATAGATCCCAGCACAGCAAGACAGGCCCTGTGGACCTGGCCCTTCCCACCCCCTGAATGGCTCCCAGCTTGCTCCTTGATGCAGGTAGTTGTCTGATCCTGAAGAAAGGGCTGGGACTAGAAGGAGCTGTTAAGAAATGTGTGAGCTTAAGAGGCACTTGCAACCATGGTCTGAGGCCTAGCGTGAGGGCGGTGGAGTGCTCTCTAATGAGGAGGGACGGCAGGAAGAAGGTAGGTAATATGGCTCAGAAGGTCCCAAGAGTTCAGAAGTGCAGGCTTCAGGCTCCCTGGCAGCTCAAAACATTATACATTCCCACACATCCCCTGGCATGCGCCGCCATTTTCTAAGCTGCCTGACCCAGAGTCAGGGCCCTGCTGACCCTCTCTAACTCCACTCTATCTTCTAGATAACTGGGTGTAGCAACAATAGCCAGGGGGTGGAGAGGGGCCTTTACATGTTAATGGAGTCTCCATGTTGGCTCTAACTGCCTTCTCAGGAAGGAAAGTAAGAGAGCTGTGCCCAGACAGGCATCCTCCCTAGGCCTCTGAAGCCTATAAAGAGAAAGACATGGGAGAGATCAGGTCCTTTCTGGCTAGTTTGGGGGAGCCACCTCTCTAAGACTAGCTTGGATCTCCTTACTCTCCAAGGCAGGAACTCAGCATCAGGCAAGAGGGGACCCACAGCCTGACCTGATACTTTAAAGGCAGAAGTGGAGGACCCAAGACTATCCCACACTTAACCTTGGCCATCTCTGCTCTTCCCCACTCAAGAAGAAGGGGAGACAAAGCCCTTTACCTAAGTTTCCCAACCTTGATGACTAAGGTGGGCTGGGCTCCAGAGAGGAAAACTCCAGGTGAGGAGGACCTGTGGGTCACTCCTGAGCATGGCAGCCCTGTGACTGGTCTGTTTCTCAGGCCCATGTGTTCTATCTGACTGGCAAAGCTAGCCACCTTGTGCTAATGCTAGGACACGAACCATGACATCACCTTCCTACCTCTTCCTGCTTCACTGCGTAGCCCCAAAGCCAGAAGGCAGTGAACGCAGAGCAACCAGAAGCCTTGGACATTAGTGCAAACTGCAATTACAGATAGCTCGACAAGTTCAACACAATATTACCACACAGCTCAGTAACTCCACTCCTGCAGATGCCTCCTGACAATAGAAAGATAATTATACGAAGGCTCATAATGGAATTCTTCATAACAGACAAATCCTGAGGACAACCCAAATACCCATGAGTAGACTGATTCTTTTTTGTATGTATTTATATCGTGTGTGTATGTGTGTGTGTGTGTGTGTGTGTGTGTGTGTGTGTGTGTGTTTTATCTGTATGTGTGTGCCCATGGAGGCAAAAAGAGGGTACCAGAGGCACTGGAAGGAGAGTGCATTGTGGATTACTCTGTGGTTGCTGGAAGCTGAACCCAGGTCCTCTGCAAAAGCAACAACTGTTCTTCCTGAGATCTCTAACTGTATCCAGCCAAAGGGACATTACCACCATAGAGAGGAATCTAGCCTTACTGGACACAGCAACAAGAATGAACCAGCGTGCACCATGTCAAGTGAAAGAAGCCAGACACAAAAGGTCAAAGTTATGATGCCTTTTATTCAAACTATCTAAGGCAGGCGCATCCTTACCACAGCAGGAAAATCAGTTTCCCTGGGTGTGGTGGGGATGAGGGCTGGGAAGTGGTTGCTTCACGGCTCCTGGTTTTACCTCGAGAGTCAAAAAAAAAATGCTTTGGAACTAGACAGAGCGGATGATTGTACGACACTGTGAGGGTATTGAACCACACTGGATTGGGAGGTGGCGTGGGGTGACGTGGTAAGTAGTCTTGTGTGAATTTCAACTCTAAAGAGAAGTGGAACCGTAATAAAAAGCTTCTGCTTGCCAGATCATGTGCTCCATGGTCCCCCGCATCTGTAGAGCAGGTCTACCCAGCACAGATTCATTGCCCCACTTGGCTGATAAGAAAAGTGAGGCTCAGGAGGTGATCTAACCTGCCCAGGGCTGCATATTCAGGATCTGCTCCAGGCCTGCACAGAGGCTGGCTCTGAACTGTCCAGAAATTCTTCCCAGTTGAGTAAGACGTCTCCTCGGGGGCTAAGGATGTGCATCCTGACCTGGGAGGCAAGGGAGCAGGAGCCTGAGATTCCACTCAGCTTCTTTCTATGCTGGAATTCCAAGCCGGAGAGCCTGGAACCCAGAGACGGATACCTAATGCGTGCTTAAATTACAACACGGCCCATGGAGGACTGCCTGGGGCTGGGGCTGAGAAGAGGGCTGGAGAAACTGAGGCTCTGCACTCGAAGAGCAGAGTGACAAACCGTACTTGAGCCTTCACATCCATTCTGCCGTCACTCACAAAGCTCCACCCTTGGGATGACACCACGGGTACCATGACAGGAAACCATAAGGCTTTGGTGCCCTAGGTACTAAGATTCACTAAGGACTCTCTGTGTGTGCCTTGCTGGCCTAAGCCCTTGACTTGGCTCTCTACAATCCTGTAAGGTGGGATAACTGTCACTCTGATAAAGATGACACCATCCAACCGCACCCACCTCCCTTCGTGTCCCTTGTTCAAATCCCACTTGAAAATGTTGTCCCCTTGTTGTCTGCAACTAAGCGTGGCATATACTCTGGCCAGGGCAACTCCGAAGGACATTTATGGGGTCTTCTGATGAAGAAGCACTTGACCCAAAGAAAGGGGTCCATCTTCCTATGACATTGTCACATCTGAATATGGCGCTAGTGGATATGGTAGCCATCCCTCCTCAGCCTGAGAGGAAAACTGAGACGAAGACAGCAAAGCAGAGATGGAAAGACGATGGAAACACTGATGGGCGGGGCTGGTTCCACCAATCACAGGAGAGAATGAAGTTCCAGACCACAGATCAGAACTGGGAGGCGCCGAGAACCCACACCATCTGGCTCCCAAGCTCCACCCCTCACCCTTGTCGGACACCATGGGCTGCACAGGATCCCTGCTGCCACCAATGGTGCGTCAGGGCCAGTGGGAAGAAACATAGCTACTTCATAAGGAAAAAATTAACAAAGTGACAAATATCAAACCTTAGGTTTGAAAAGAGAGGATGCCCCAGGCCAGAGGCATGGCCCTGCATTCCAAACCCAGTGTGGTGTCCCTTGAGCTCAGACTATAATCTTCACTCTTCTGTTAGCTTCCATCCCTATGGAGTCCAGGTTCTGCCCCGTTCCCCTGCCTCTCTGTTCCTGGCAGCTTCTGAGGCTCACTCACAGGTCTCTTCCTACCCCAGCAGCCATTTGGCCTCCTTTCTACACTCCAGGCAGTTGGGAATACACTGAATCTGTACGGCAATCAGGAGGATCTTACACAGCTCGGGACGCTCTCCTGTTCCAGTTTTGCTTTTCCTTCTTTCCACTGCTCCCAGGATCACACCAAGTTCACAGTCATGACTAAGCAAGCCATGTGCTTCCAGGCCTGTCGTAAACTTCGCCTCGACCTAAACACCTCCACCCTGGCCCCATAATGTTCCTTGAACCTGAGAAATGCATTCTCAGCCCAGGGCTTTTGACCTTGTCGATCATTTAGCTTGACAACACTCTTCCCACAAGGTCATGTCATTTTACGGTTACTTAGAGAGGCGCATCCTGTCTCTAGTTAGACACCTACAAGTTTTCTATGAATATCGTCAGGTTCCTTGTCAGTACTTCTGATTTTTGAGCTGTTTCTTTCATTAGTTTTCCCTTCTCTTCTCTTCTCTTCTCTTCTCTTCTCTTCTCTTCTCTCTCTCTCTCTCTCTCTCTCTTTCTCTCTCTCTCTCTTTCTCTCTCTCTCTCTTTCTCTCTCTCTCTCTCACACACACACACACACACACACATACACCACAGATATACCACACACATATACCACATACATATACCACATGCACACACATAACCCACACACAGAAACACACAAACACCACATATACCACACATACATATACACCACACACAGAAACACACACACACCACATATACCACACATACATATACACCACACACAAACACACACAGAAACACACACACACCACATATACCACACATACATATACACCACACAGAGAAACACACACAGAAACACACACACACACCACATATACCACACACACATATACACCACACACACAAACACACACACACACCACATATACCACACATACATATACACCACACACACAAACACACACACACACCACATATACCACACATACATATACACCACACACACAAACACACACACACACCACATATACCACACATACATATACACCACACACACAAACACACACAGAAACACACACACACACCACATATACCACACATACATATACACCACACACACAAACACACACACACACCACACATACCACACATACATATACACCACACACATATACCACATACACACACACACACATACACACACACACATACACACACACACACACACACACACACACACACACACACATGGGAAGGTCCCTCCATGTGCTGGGTGCTGTGTCAGGACAACCCACTGCCAAGCCCCTAGCATCCAGAACAGAGTTGGACACACAGTAGGTACTCAGCAAGCATTTGTCTAAAAGCTAATCTCCTCCCTGTGAAGCTGCCATGTGTTCCCTGAAGAGAGGGGTTATTGCACTGACTCTCGTGCACTCTCCAGAGCCCTACCGCTGCTAAATGTGCTTGCATGGCGTCACCAAGAAAGGTGCCCATTAAAAGTTCACGCCTAAGCTCCGCTTGTTCTCAAAACATGACCTCAGCAAACCGTTTAACTTCCGCGTGTTGCCTCAGTCTCTCAGCCAAGTGGGTTTCATGGAGTTCTTGAGCTTAGTGAGAAAGAACGCCGTCGTTCAGCACAGTACCTGGAGGATGGTGTCCCTGCAGTGTCAGGACAGAAGAGGGAAGCAGGGTGGGAAAGACTAGGAGGAGGGATGCATATTTAGCTGCACATCCTGTGAGGGAGCCCTGTCTACAGAAACACTCCAAGATGCCTATCCTGGCCAAAGAGGGTCACAGGGGTCTAAACAGACACATGCCTAAACCTTTCCCCACCGCAAATGGTTCTCTGCTAGGTTAAAGCATTGTCAACACCCAGAAGCCCATGCTTCCCCCAGATTTAATCCAGAGGAAGCTTTGAGCATCAAGAGGGATGGGAGGAATCCACTCCGGGTCATGGAACTTCCAAGTCCCCAAAGCTCCTACTGATGGGACAGCTGCTGCTGTAGGGAACAGCTCTTGCCAGAACAAGTTGGGTCTTAAAAGCTGCTAATTGGTCATGAGGCAAACGAAAAGGTATTAGTGAGCAAACCGTTTGGCTTCAAGTGAGTGGGCCGTAACCCAAAAGGTCTGCCTGCCTTTTAAGAGTTTTCATTTAAAAAGTGTCTTGGCCCTAAAATGGTCCACGAAGACCAAGGCTTTGAGGGAACGAACAAAATATTGAGCATCTTACATACCCCACAGCCCCTCAGCCACTGTTACCTGTAAGCCACCCTGAGGTTAAGACCCATTAGCCCAGATGCCTTAAGGTAGTCCCCTGCTCTAGACACTTATGGGGGGAAATTAACCTGCACCCAAACACTAGAAGCCATCCACTTTTCAGCCTAGTTTTGGTATCACTCAAAAGAGTAAAAGAATGGGAGGGGGCATTATCTTTAAGGGGGGAGCTCCATGTGGGCACACGTGGATTGTCAATCATCCTTTTGCTTCAGTTTTAAATGTCTTCTTCCCAGAACAGAGAAACACCTTAAGTGGTAAATTTAATTTTCCAAATCTAACTGGTCAGAAATAAACACAACCAACGTCATGGTTTATAGCCCTCTGGTTATGTCATTCCGTCCCCACCCATGCTTTTGCTTTCTGTGGTATCAACTCAACACACCCCAGAATCATCTGAGGGGGTCTCAGTTGGGAGGTTACTGTCTGAATCAGATTGGCCTATGGCGATGGCTGCAAGAAATTATCTTGATTGATGATTTATGTGGAGTGGGCCAACCCACTATGGGCAGCCTCTTCCTCAGGCAGGGGGTCTGGACTAGATAAGAGGGCTAGGCAGAGAACACACAGAAAACATCATTCTTCCGTGGTTTCTGCTCCAAGTTCTTTCCCAGACTTCTTTACCCCGACTTCCCTCGGTGATGGACTCTGAGGCAGAAGTATAAACCATAAACCCTTTCCTCCTCATGATGCTTTTGGTCAGAGTACTTTATCACAGAAACAGAAAAGAAACTAGAACCCATAATATATGCTGATCTGAAAGGATTACATGAAAATTTACAGAGTTGTCTATTTATAAGCTTTAAATCTTGCATTTGGGGGATTAATGTGATGAACTCTCGCCCTGTCCTTCCCCTTTCCATCCGGGTGTCAATCAATCATGCTTTGGTCCAGTACATCTACAGCCAGCGTATCCACACTGTATATACTACGCTCCTTTAGGCACATTAGCTGTGTATTAGAACAACTGTCAGGATCATGGGACTTGTGTTCAAGTCACCATGATTGTATGCCCCTTAAAACAGAAAAGTAACGCTAGGAATTTAGATATAGCAAAGAATTTGTCATAAGAGTCATTCATGTGAAAAACAAAGATAAAAGCTCTTAACTACTTTGCTATGGGGTCAACTATCTAGAGAGAGTTTAGTGTTATTTATGGTTTCAGGCGTCCATTGTGAGTCAGGGGTTTACAAATTGCTGGAGGAGGTAGGACTGTGCCTGTCACAATATAGAACATTAAATGACAGAATGTTGCCTTTCTAAAAGCAGTGAAACAACTTAGTTTCAACTGCTTAGTTAAATCTGAATGCACTTAACTTTCTCTACTTTGTTTTCCCAGAGGCCCCACGGTGTGGACATTGTAGCAGGATATGTTTGCTCCTTCTGTTTTCTGTCTCAATATATAACACTACCACTGCTTAGCTATCTGTTGTCTGGTTGGAAGGTCCTGGAGTTGAAGATCTTCTGCTTCACAGGCAGTGCTGTGGTGACCCTTCTGCCATTTACATCTCTATGCAAGCCTGAGGACATCTTTCTGGAGTACAAAGCTGGAAAAGTGCCTACTTCACGGTATGAGCATCTTAGAATCTACTAGACAAGCTGTCCCAAGATGTCTGTACAAATCAGCATGACGACTATCAACTATAAATCAGCAAAAAACACTTTGAAGAACAATTAGGCAATCTCTACACATGCACGGACTTCTCTGTGGCTCCACATTCTTACCAAACAGTGTTGTCAGACAGCTGAATTTTTGCCAATCTATTGGGTGTGGATAGATACTTAGTGGTTGCTTTAATTGTATGTCTATCATTAACCAAATTGAGCATCTCTGGCCTTACTAATTCCTTGCTCTGAGATTTACTTGTCTGTACTCTGACTAATTTTGACATATAGATGGTTAGATAGATAGATAGATAGATAGATAGATAGATAGATAGATAGATAGATAGATGGATACTAGATATGGTTCTTTGAATAGTTCATAAAATAGTATTCTATGAGCCATTCCCTAATATAATAGATCTCTTAGCCCATAGTCTACATTGTATTCTGCAAATGAAACTTGAACATCTTATCAGCTAACAATCCCATTTTCTACTGTCTTGCCACATGTACACCATGATTTACTCTTCTCTTTTTCTTACTATAAATAGCAGGTTCTGGACCTTTTAGCCACAGTCATAATGTTTCTGTGGAAAATGAACAAATATTGGTGAGCTGCAGTGATACTCACCAAAAAAAAAAAAAATTACAAGAGTGAAAGTTTCCCAGACATAATTCTTCCTTCTTTTAACAGCTCAAAGGGCAACATGAGAAGAGCTTCTTAGGAAATATGTCTGGCAAGCTCTGCTAAAGCTAAACACGCAGTTACCTATGACCCAGGATTACGCTCCTATGGATGCGTCCAACAAAAATAGGTCTCCGTGGAAAGCATGAGAGTGCTCACAATAGCTTCATTCATAAGGCAAGCAAATGTGTGTGCTAATGGCCAGCCCAAGGCCATGGACAGATCTGAAGACACAAGGAAACAGGTCTTGAAAGAGAACATCTTCTTTCGTTCCATGTGCTTAAAGTCCAGGCGTGGGTAAGACCAATGTGCATCAGTCTTAGTTAGAAATTGAAAATTAGTTAGGAATCAGAAAAATGGCTGGAAGTGATGGCACATACCTATAATCCCACTACTACCCAGGAAGCTGAGGCAGGGGGATGGCCATGAGTTTGGAGCCAACCTAAGCTACATGGTGAGACTGACTCAAAACAGCAAAGTAAGTAAATAAATAAAGGATGCAAGAAAAGGGAGGGAGAGAGGGAGGGAGGGAGGGAAGGAGGAAGAAAAGACGGTTAATCCCCCTACCCAAAGCAGGTAGGTTAAATAAAAATTAAATGAGAAGTTGGATCCAAAAGTTACAAAATTCCAGCAGAGCACAGAGACTAAGTCTAGGAGTTTTAGTGACTACAGTATCAGTGGAATACTTTTGAGAGTAAATTTTAAATGTTCTCAACACACTCACAGAGAGAGAGAGAGAGAGAGAGAGAGAGAGAGAGAGAGACAGACAGAGAGAGAGACAGAGAGAGACAGAGACACCACAGAGAGACAGAGACAGGGACACCACAGAGAGACAGAGAGTCAGAGACACAAAGGGACACAGGGACAGAGACATAGAAAGATAGAGGAACAGAAAGAGAGACAGAAAGACAGAGAGACAGAGACAGATAGAATAACATACTAGCTACCTTATTAGTCATTCTATGCATATATATATAATGGTATATATCAAGCATATACCATTAATAGTTAAAATTTCGTCTGTTAAACTAAGTAAAAGTAAACTGGCTCTGGTTGTACAAACCTACTACCCCAGTACTCAGAAGGCAAGACAGCAAAGAATTAGAAGCCAGTCTGGGCTACATAGCAAGCCTCAAACCACTTACACCACTTAGGTGATTCAAGTCATGAGACTAAATTTTCAAAATGCACATACAATATTTTTCCTCTTTAAAAAAAAAAAAAGCACAACCTTCTCGCCATCCAGTTCGGGTTCTGCTTAAGCAAACGGCAGGTTTTTACTGAGCCTGAATCACTGAGCTAAACGCATCATAAAGGTTGGCCAGCTCAACTTTCCTCCTGAGCCTTGTGCTGCACGTATGAGTGTCTCTATGCTCATATAAGGAGTGCAAAGTGTTCAAGGTACGAGCAGTTTATCTAAGGTCCTGACTGGATTCCCACTCTATCAATAACCGCTTGAGTCACAGCTGTCATGGTGGCCCCTCACTAAGCACACGATGTGTCAGACATTATTCCAACAGCGTTTACGTGTGTTATCTCATGTCATCTGCAAGATGATCTCATGGGACAGGCGCCATTATTATCTCCATTTCATGGGTGAGGAAATTACTACGGTAAAGTCTCTTCCCCCAAGGCCATGCAGCCGGTCAGTGGAGGAGCTGTGTCCTCTCATTTCTGCGTGGCAGATGCCCCAGTTCTGACTTTTCTTGCCCCAAGACTATGCCTGGAATCTACGTCCTGCCTGATGGCTCCAGGCTGTGCTGCTTGGACAGTAGCAGCTGCTTGCTTTGTTCCTGGGTGTTCTAATGGAGACCGTGTTTACCGGTTTCTTTTTCACACTCACTGGTCTGTTGAGAGGTCAAAACACAAAGCCATCAAGCATGGAACCCTAACCATCCCCCAGAAATATCAATGAAACAGTTTCACCAAGACGGAGAAGCTGTGGTGATAGGGGGAAGGAGGGGGTCTTCATGATTTCCCTGTGAACAGGGCCAGACTTCACCTGCAAAGATCCCAAAGGACTCACCCCTCATCCCCGCCCCTGCGTCAGCTCAAGGTTGGTGGTGACGTGACTTTTTCAGAATAGGCACCACCTCAGGACCACATTTTATTGGAGAACTACAGTTGCTGGAGATCAGCTTCCGGGGTTTAGGAAGAAAATGGCATACAGACACAATGACCAGGCAAAGAAGGACCAGGAGGGGCCATAAGGGAGGAAAAGAGGCTTGATCTGCCATCTGCTTCCTGTCTACCAGAAGCCTGGACCATACCACAGCAAGACACCAACAGCCTGCTTAGGCTGCTGTCCTTACGCCACAGGGGGCCCCTAGCTAAAGCCCTGCTCCATGCTTGCCAGGCTACAAATCACTTTCACAGAGAGGGACGCGCACTGAGGGCCCATAGCCCTCAGCAACATGAGCGAAAAGCAAGGCCCAGGATGCTTCCTGTGTAGCAACGGTGTCCCCCTAAAGGGACTCAGAAGGGAGAAGTTAGGCTGGGTGGAGAAGGGAGCAAGGCCTTGAGGGAGCCCCTGGGAGCCCAGGCTCATGAACCACAGAAATAACAAACTTAGCAACCAGGAGCTGCCACGCATACACATGACCTCTCATCCCTTCAGTGACCCTTCAAGATGTGGATGTTAGTCAGCCTTGTTCCACAGAAGGGGAAATTGAGGCTCAGACAGGATTAAGTAATCAGTGCTCAGCGCTTGAGAAGGCTGGGTCCCTGCGCAATGCCCTCACTCCCTTCCTCAGAGGAGGAAGTAAAAGAATTCAGGGAGCATTGCCATGTGGCAGTCTAGTCTGAGGAGACTGCAGGATGGAAATGGCTCTTGACCGTCTCCCACAATGTAGAACCAGTCTAGCCCACCCTGGTCTGTTTCTCTGATACCTTGCTCCAATTCCCCGGACAAACAACTGCTCACAGCCTTCCCCAGAAAGGGAACAGTGAGGGCAGAGGCCAGTGTCTAAGCAGCGTAAGGGCATCCGGCTTCAGGTTAGGATCAGGCTGTCCTGCAGCCATTGGAGAGCGTGATAAATTCATCGGGTAGGTCTGCCTGACCTGAGAAAAGGAAGTCATTTCCTTCATTGCGAAGGGGCGATAGCACTCTGGGTATCAAAGTGACAGGATTACAGAGCTGTCTGGTAATCTAAGAAAAGCCGGGATTCATGGCTTCCAGTCAGGCATGCCCATCCAGCCCCCGTCAGCCAGGGACTACCATTTTCTCCAATCCGAGTAGAGTGGACTATACTGGGTGGCAGCCTGGAGTCCAAGCAAAGTCTTTTGCTCCAGTCCCTGGAGGCCAGCACCTGCAGGAGCCACTCCAGAGAGTCCCTGGAGAGGAAGGCCAGCTGTTCAATTGCCCGATGGGAAGGAAGACGCTCCTCTGGGAATATAACCGGGAAGAATTCTACCAAGCCAGAAGGCAGGCAACCTTCTCAGCACAGAAATGCTAAACGCCAAACTGTTTACCGGCAGCACCCTCAAACACTTAGCAAGGTCAGCATAGCCATGCGCCGTCCATAGCTTCCTGCTCCCGAACAGAGCAGCTGGGATCTGAACCCCTGATCGCACCAATTGTGCAACCCGTCACAGACGCTCAACATCAGTCAGCTCCCACCCACCCTCACTTTTTCCTTAAAGCACCCTTCCCTCTACTTCGCCTGCCTAGCGGCTGGGGATGGAAGGCCCTGAGCTGCCCAACCTAAGGATCTGGGACTTAGGCAAGAGTCACTAATGAGTTGTTGGTGACCAAATGGTCCAGGTTGTTGATCTTCCCTTCACGCTCCTAGCCTATTCCAGCACTAGAGAGGTTGAGGAGAGGAGAATGGCAAACTCAAGGCCTGGACAACATACTGAGACCAGAGAAATACAGAAGGCGGGGAGAGGGGAGGATGTGAGGGGTGAAGAGAAGGTGTGGGAGAGAAGAGGAGAGGAAGGACGGTTACTGGAGAGAAGAGAAGGAGGTAGAAAAGGGTGGGAGAATAGAAGAAGGGAAGAGGAGAGGAAGGAGAGCAGAGGGGAGGGAAGGGAAGAAAGGGGAGGGGTCTGTTTTGGAGCTCCTTAGGGCTGTGCTGGCTGCTGGTCAACCTTGGCCCGCAGCACACTGAGAGCAAGGGCTTGGGTTTTACATGATTCCCAGCTCCCTGGCTCCTCTGCATTTCCAAGAGAGCATAGCTGGGCTCGAAGGCTGAGACCCATGCTGCCTCCACTTGACCTTTCCAACTTGTGAGCCTATCCAAAGCTACCTGCTATCACACAGCTGACCACTGGCTAGTGACAGCGCCCTGCGAGTGAGCTCTGCGTAGCCACACAGTAAGCGCGAATAGCCTCCCCCGAGCAGACATCCAGGTCAGAAATGCTCCAAATGCTGATGCTTCCTGACGTCACAGGTGGAAAATTCCAAACCTGTTCTCATGACACGGGGCACGGTCAGACTGCAGGTGTGCTACAAAGATCACACAATTACCTTCGGGCGGTGTGCATAAGGTAAGTCTAAAACAGAAAGGGACTCGTTTAGACTTGGGTTTCGTCCACAGGATGCCTCATTACAGATGCATGAGAAATATCCCAAACCCTGGACTCTGAAATGCCTCTTATCCTAAGCATTTCAGAGAGGTCCTGTCAAACCTGCCAGGTGTGTGGTGCACACCTTATTCCCAGCCAGCACTCGGGAAGCAGAGGCAGGTGGATCTCCAAGTTCAAGGACAGACTAATCTGCAGAGTGAGTTCCAAGACAGCCAGGACGACACAGGGAAACCCTGCCTCGAGAACAAAACGAAACAAAATGCCAACAATGACAATGTTTTATCAGTCCACACATAACCCTGAGGTGTCTGTATCTGTCACATGTCCCAGGCTCTCATTTTGGTCAAAGAAAACTAACAGTTGGTACACGGCTATCAATGGACCCAGATCTGGTTTCAAGTCCTTGATTCAGCTGTAAGACACTGGGCATGCCTCCATTTCTTCAACTCACCCCAAAAGGAAGGTTTTTAGTATCTCCTGATACTAGATGAATAAATACTGAGATGTTTTTGTCAGTACCTGACCCATCCTTGATACTAAAAGGATATTGGGTATTAAAAGGCTACACCTGCAAATAGACCATAATTCCATTTTTTCTCCATCAGTCTCACTCAGGACACTGTCTAGATAGTCCCTGTCCATCTACAATGAAGAGGGAGGGATCTTTTCAAATTTCAGACCCCCAAGGCAGTCAGTCACCTTTGGTCAAGCTTTTCGCGGAGCTGAGGGTGGCCTAAACTCTGAAGTGATCAGGCCCTGCCTGCACGAGACCCTGTTCGATCTCCACCTCCAGGTCTCCCAGGCAATCAGCACACTTCCCATATTACAACATGGAGAGCAATCACAGGCCCCGTACTGACCACTCTGTCTGTGTCACACCGCAGCTGAGAGTGTATCTCTGAGTGCTTGTGACCTCCTTGTAACCCCCATCTCACAGATTAGGAAACTCGAGAGTGGCTCGCCTGGGGTCAGCCCGGTAATACGCAGCAGAGGGAGGAGTCAGAGCACATCAGGAACCAGGCTGCTCCAAGGCAAAGCAGGATAGAGACTCCCTCACAGCTCCCTTTCGATTCTGTCTTTGGCACAAGGCCATGGCCTCATTTTGCCGCACACTCCATGGAAATGTAGGGTTTCCCATGGTTGAAGATTTAACTAAGCCACAGTTAAGAATCCTTATTCCAGAAGGCACGATGTGCCCGGAGGGTCAACAATCACAGAGAGCAGCACAGCGGAGGACAGAAGTGCTTTACTCAGCCCCACAGCCCTACCCAGGCCTCAGGCTGTTCCGTGACACCTCGCAGATTAACACATACTTGGTGGCCATTAAGGTGACACTTGCATATCACCTACTGTGCACCAAGCATCTTCTTTCTTCTCACAGTGTCTGCAACTTAATGCAGTGCTAACCCTCCCTGTTCCACAGATCAGAACCAGAGAGGTGGAAACTTTTTTTTTTATTAACTTGAGTATTTCTTATTTACATTTCGAATGTTATTCCCTTTCCCGGTTTCTGGGCAAACATCCCCCTAATCCCTCCCCCTCCCCTTCTTTATGGGTGTTCCCCTCCCCACCCTCCCCCCATTGCTGCCCTCCCCCCAACAATCTAGTTCACTGGGGGTTCAGTCTTAGCAGGGCCCAGGGCTTCCCCTTCCACTGGTGCTCTTACTAGGATATTCATTGCTACCTATGAGGTCAGAGTCCAGGGTCAGTCCATGTATAGTCTTTGGGTAGTGGCTTAGTCCCTGGAAGCTCTGGTTGCTTGGCATTGTTGTTCATATGGGGTCTCAAGCCCCTTCAAGCTCTAACAGTTCTTTCCCTGATTCCTTCAATGGGGGTCCTGTTCTCAGTTCAGTGGTTTGCTGCTGGAATTCGCCTCTGTATTTGCTGTATTCTGGCTGTGTCTCTCAGGAGAGATCTACATCTGGCTCCTGTCGGCCTGCACTTCTTTGCTTCATCCATCTTGTCTAATTGGATGGCTGTATATGTATGGGCCACAAGTGGGGCAGGCTCTGAAGGGGTGTTCCTTCTGTCTCTGTTTTAATCTTTGCCTCTCCCTTCCCTGCCAAGGGTATTCTTGTTCCCCTTTTAAAGACGGAGTGAAGCATTCGCATTTTGATCATCCGTCTTGAGTTTCATTTGTTCTAGGCATCTAGGGTAATTCAAGCATTTGGGCTAATAGCCACTTATCAATGAGTGCATACCATGTGTGTTTTTCTGTGATTGGGTTACCTCACTCAGGATGGTATTTTCCAGTTCCAACCATTTGCCTATGAATTTCATAAAGGCATTGTTTTTGATAGCTGAGTAATATTCCATTGTGTAGATGTACCACATTTTCTGTATCCATTCGAGAGGCAGAAACTTTAACTGAGCCAGATTCAAGCTCAGAAAGTCTAGGCTGTACAACCCGTGCTCAAAACCCCTGCACTGCTGCTCCTTGGAGCAAAGAAGGTTCCAGAAAGGCTCTGTTCTGGGTCCTTTTGTGGGCTCCTCGGACACAGGAATCAGATGAATGGATTAAGAAGCTAAATAGGTCACTATAGGTCAACAGGATCCACTTCTCTTCCCTAGGATACATGAAGAGTGGAGATTCCTTGTCTTTGTGACCAGAACTGGAAAATCAGGACGGACTCAAGTCACCAGATCCCTCTTCCCTAGGCAAGAAGATCTTAGAACAGAAACACCGCTGGCCCGAGGTGAGGCTTCCCCCAACCTGAAGGTTATTCTGACTGACACCACAGACTTTCCCTCTTCCCCAGCTCTGCCTTCTGCACCCACCGACATTGGTTCTGATATACCTGTGAACAACAAGCCCGAGCTCAGAGCCAACGGCATTTGGGGCTTTTTGTTACCTCATCCCATCCTCACCAGTCCTGACTGGTGCAGGTCGGGCAATGTGAGAAAAAACAAAAGGTCAGGTTGCTGACAGGTAAGCACACTTTAGGGGATCCATGTGGTAGCTAGAGGGAAGGGGAAGAATCCTCAGAAACCAGAATCTTGTCACTCTGGGTGGGAGCGTGTGCTCCTTTCCAAACTCTATCTGAATGTTAAAATCAGAGATGAAATTAGCTACAGAAAGAAAAAGAAACTCACAGAATGACCCTTCTTCAGACAGGTGGAAGTGGAAGCCTCTCATTGCTTCCATGGTCACTGCCTCGGGTAGAGGGGTTGACCTGGCTGTGACATCATCGCCCCTGGAGCTGGCAGCCCAGTATTTTCTGGTTCTAGCTTCCTTCACCTACCAACACCAGGGCCCTGGCTTGCGTTTCCCCTGGTGCCATCCAGCACCTCACAATCCTCAAAGAGAATAAGGAGTTAGCTAAGAGATGCTGGACAAAGATGTTCAACTGAAAGGCCACAAAGGCCTTCCTAGAGGTACCAATACCTGGACTGAGTCTTTGACTAAATCTGGGGATTTCTAAGAGGAAGAAAAGCAATTCTACCCAGAGGAATCCTCATATTCTCTCTCTCTCTCTCTCTCTCTCTCTCTCTCTCTCTCTCTCTCTCTCTCTCTCTCTCTCTCTCTCTCTCTGCTTCCTGCATGCAGATTTCCACGTAAAGCTCTCAGGTATTGCTAGAGTGCCATGCCTGCCTGCTTCCCACCACGATGGTCATAAACTAACCCTCTAAAACTGTAAGCAAAGCATACTAGAAAGCATTTTATGACTGAGCAGCAGTCCTCCCAGCCCTCCTCAGTGGCCCTCACCATATGGAGCAGCCATCACCAGCAATCACTCTCCCAAACTGAAACTCCACAGCCATAAACCAGTAGCCACCACTCCACCTTGTCCTGGTCCCTGGTAGGTCCCCCACCCGTCCAGGTTCCCTAACCACTACACTTTCTGTTCCTATGATTTCTTTGATTTAAAGGGAAATTGGAATGAACCAGAGAAGTGTTAAGTGCATATCAGCACTAAGTCAAGACCCTTGTTCCAAAATGGTTGTGATGGATATGAAATGGGAAAATACAAGCCAGTTTGATCTGTGGGACTTGGGGCCCCCATACCTAACCCCTTAGCACCTATCCCTCAAGTTGCAGATTCCCCCACTAGTGTCCCTAGGTTTCCCTCTCTAGACTGACTTTGCTACAGTCATGTGGTAAGATCTGAATCCAACCCTAGGCAGATCACAGGTAGGACAGGGTTTCTTTTTTTTTTTTTTTTTTTTTATTTCGAAGATGCTGAGAGAGAAATGATTCCCACTTGATTGACGAGGATGTGATATATCTCAGCAAGACAGTAATGTCCTTAAAGTGACACAATTATCCCACACCAGGGCTGGTGGCTCTAACCCCAAGCCTCTTCCCTTTCAACTCTACCATGCACACACCCCTAAGGCAAGTTGCAGAAGCAAAGCCCAGAAATACCCGCAAAGACAGGGCTCTGCTGCTCTGTAAGTGCTCCATGCTCGGCAAGCAGACTCCTAACAAGCCAATCAAAGTAAATTGGGATGGCGCATGCCTGGGTAGCACTCTTTTTCCAGTGCATAAACAGCCCCGTCTTTTTTGTCCATGTGGCCACTGAGTTGTCCCTTTAATGAATGCACAGGAGATGCCAGTCACCGAGAGGCTGTGCCCCTCTTCTCATCGGAGGGGGCCCACCCAGCTCCTTTTCAGGCCTTTGCACAGCAAATGGCTATGCATACTTGCTCAGCATTTGAACATGTCCGCCCCCATAGGATGCTGATACAGATAGCTTAACACACAGGAAGCGCCCCCTCCCACCTGAGCACGGCGACGGTGGACAGGCTTGCCTCCGTCCCGAGTTTGTTATATATCAGCCAGGTAGAGACCTTTGCTAAGTATCTCCCGAGACGCTGAGACTGGAAACGCTGCCCTGAATTCCACCCAATAGTTGATTTGGTGTTTGCAGTAGCTTGCTGCTCCCTGGCTGGCCTCTAGGAATGGACGAGGCCAAGAGAGAGCCGTATGCATGAAGTTACACACATTAGTAGGAATCTCCCGCATCCTCAGGCTGGGGGATGCAGCCAGGTACCCAGCCTGGTCCTTGCTGTATACGTCTGTGTTGATGCCCATGGACTTCCTCAGCATGGAATGATTTAAATGTGCTGTCTGGAGAACATTATGTACACAAACACAGTCCTCTTCAGGGATTCTAATGGGTGTGCATAATACACATAGATTCCCCTAATGGGGGATCTAGAGCCCACCATCCCCACATACCAAAATCCATGACTGATTCTGTCTCATAATAAAGGGGTACAGCATTTACGTGTAACCCATGACCGTCTTACAAACTCTGAGCTGCCTCTAGCTATGGTTTTAATACCTTGTACTCTGTAAAGGCTGGGGAACACACAGTGTGCTGCTGTGTTGTGTATTAAATGCTGAGAGGAGAAAGAGTGCCTGACATGTTTAGCACAGATGAAACAGGTTTCCAAATATTGTTGACTCTGAGCTTCCCAAACCCTCCATGGATGTGGAAGCCCGACTGTACCTCAGAAAAGACTTTGATCATTTTCCTAGCTGGAGAGACGGCACTCAGAGGTAAAGGCACTTGTCCTTTCAGAAGACCTGGGTGTGGTTCTTACCACCCACAAGGTGGCTTACAATCAATTCCAGGAGATTTGACCTCAGTTGGCACAAGGTATGCATCTGGTGCACATGTATACAGGTAGACAAAACACTCATCACACACAATAAAAATAAATCTAGAAAAAGAAAAGAATGTAATCATTTTCTTTTTTCCTTAAGTTTTCTTATTATTTTTGTTTTTCTTTTTTTTTTTTTCTCAAGACAGAGTTTCTCTCCGTACCCCTGGCTGTCCTAGAACTCGCTGCATAGACCGGCTGCCTCCCAAGGACTGATATTAAAGTATGCATCACAACCACCCAGCGTGTTGCCTTATTTTTTAAGATACGTGCCTTTATTTGCTTCTTTGTGTCTGGGTATATAAGTGCCTGTCATGGGGGAGGAACACTGTGTGCCCCATCTGGAGCATGAACTTGCAGGAAAAGTCGTGTGAGTCTGTTCTCTCCCTCTACCATGAGGACCTGGGAATAGAACTCAAGCTATCAGGCTAGGTGGTGAGCCACCCATCTTACCAGCCCTCGATTATTTTCTTAGTAAATAAATCTCCCATTGCTTCCTCTCTTATTTGGGGGCAGAGTTTTTCTTACCGTAAGGAGAGCTTATTGACCTGTCCAGGCTCACAGCCAGCTGTTGAGAGCAATCGGGCTCTTGACCAGCCCATTAGGAGATCACCTGTGGGTGGTTTTAGTCCTCGGGAGGCTGCAGGTCCAAGTCTGAAGGCTCAGGGTGCCTGGCATAGATGGAGAATAAGATTATGGGTGTTAGAGATAGACAGTCTCCCTGCACGTACCCTCTCCCTTCTTAGAGATGCAACAATCACGGGGTCTCTTTCTGGGGCTGTCTCTTTTAGGGGTGTGAGAATGGAAAGGAGGAGCCCCTAGTAAGGTTGCTGATACCCTGAAATGCTATGGTGGTCTCCACGGAAGCTTCCCATCAGCCGTCCTTGCACTGCCTGGGAGCACTTTGCTCTTCAAGGCTGTGATCTAATACTCAGCCCGGCATCAGCTGGGCAGTTGTTTTCCCAGATCCCCTCGAGGTCAGAGCCAGTCGGGTGACTTTAATTTGATCAATGACACAGAAGAGGACAGGTGCTAGCTAGCTTCCAGCCAAAAGATTTCTAAGCTGCTTCCCATTCTGCCCCTTTGTCTACCTGCCTTCTTTAACCTCACAGCCTCGTGTGTGTGTGTGTGTGTGTGTGTGTGTGTGTGTGTGTGTGTGTGTGTGTGTGTGTGTGTGTGTGAAAAGAGGCAAAAGAAAAGCCAGCACGTGAAAAAGGGCACCAAGAACACGGGAGAAGCCTGGGGGTGAGCCGATTGGAACTATAAGGCCTTCTCCAGACTCCTGTGGATGTAGTGAATGTCTACACTGTCTGCAGTTCTTAGCTACGATTACATTTTGTCCTACTGTTTCTAGACATTGTGCCAGACCTGCCCGCAGCTTTGGGAAGAGCCTTGGACCCTGAAACTCCAAGAGAACGAGTCAATAACCTTTCTTTCACAACTCAGCTGTTCTAACACAACAGCTTCAAAGAGACATCCCCAGCCTGAACATGTTCCACAGTGAGCAAGCTCCAGTTGTCTATGTGGGAAACTCCCACCAACCACTGTCTGCCCTGACATCTCTCATCCAACAACACTCGAAAGCCACTCTAACTAACCTCCCATGACATTGTTTCTTTAGCTCCAAAACTGGGTATTGTAACACCTTCTTCACAAAGTTGTTGACCACAACTTTCTCCAGGGGCAGCACAGACCAGACGGATTCCCCTGATTAACTCACTGGTTTCACAAGTCCCCGCCATCATTTAGCCCCTGCTGGATTACTGAACCCCATGGTTTACTCTTTACCCATCTCCCTCTGAAGCCAGCTCTCTTGAATGTCTTCTGGCTACTCGGACACTACTCTCCAAACCCCTTTCAGTTCCCAAATGTTGTCCCCTGCCTGGGACAGTGACTTCCCTGCCTCCCCTTGAAAGCTCTGTTGGACCCCACTTACACAAGCACAAGAGCACACGCAAACACGTACTGTGCACATACACAATTTAGGAGAGAGGAGGTGGGGTCTGAGGTCCCTTTACCTGCTTAACAGTTGTCTTTTACTGGTCTGTGAGCTCTCCACCCCTCTACCACCTTGCTGACCTAAGCCAGAGGAAACGACTCAAAGCTATGAACTTATTAAGAGAAAAGACATACAGAGCTGAGCTCTGAGGACACGGATAAACTCACAGCTTCAGAGAAAAGCCACATCACTTTCGGTCCCCAGCTCCGAAAAAAAGAAAAGAAAAAAAAAAAGCCACATCACTGAGGTTTAGAGGCTCAACTTCCATCCAGTCTTCGAGTAAATTCTCCCTGAGTCACTTAGCAACTGTGTGACCCTAGGCAAGTCACCTAACCTCTGAACCTCCATTTTCTCACCTACAAATGAGAAGCTGGATAATAACAATTTAATGGAGTTGTCCTGAGAATTAAACAAATTAATTTTAAAAAGGCTATACAGTAGCAGCTCACGTGTGTGTGTGTGTGTGTGTGTGTGTGTGTGTGTGTGTGTGTGTGTGTGTGTAAAGATCTCACTATATAGCCCAGGCTGGTCTTGAACTTGAGACCCTCCTTTCTCAGCCTCTTCAGTGCTAAGAGGTCCCTTCTAAGGCTAGCTGATTTTCTTATACTGATCGTTAGAGCTATCTTTATGTTGGAGACATGAGGAATGAGACCCGGAACATGCAATCCCACTGTGGATTAGACCATTCGGGTTTGTCCAGCTGACATCCTGCCTCGTCCCCGGATGCTAGCTCTACCAATCTCCTTTCTGGTCATCTATATCACCGAGGCAAAGCTTGTCCTCTGACCGCTCCTCAGCTCTCCTTCCCAACTACCAGCGGTCACACATACACACACTCGCTTGATTGATAAAGTCCCTATCTGGTCATTTACGATCTGGCTGCTACAGAGGCAACTCCTGCCAGCTCAGAGAGCAATTAATCTGCAAACAAGCCGGGCAGCAGCAGGCCTGGGCATTCCAGTCTCAGGCCGGGCCACTCCAGAGAGCAGACAGGACTGCAACCGACTATTTATTGTACATTTTAATTAAGTGCTTGTTAACGACAGTTATTTTAACAGTCATAAAATTACTGTTGTAATGCATTTCGTCGGAGGGAGAACGGAGGGGCCTCAGGATTTTATGAAAGCAACCACAGATTGCCTTCACTTTAAATCAGAGAATAAATTCTGAAGAGAAGGGCCGGTGCGTGGTCCAGGCCCAGACGCTAATGGCTGTTTAATGCGCTCATCAGTGTTTGTAAGTCCCAAGCATACGGCGTGGACACAACAGCCCTCCAAACCTCTTTAACACTTATTTGAGATGACAGGAAAAATGAAACCATTTGTGCTTTCAATGGAAAAGCAATCATTGGTACATTATATTCGCCTTGCCCTATCAAGCTAATGCACGGTAAAAGTGTCACCAAATGTATTTAAGAACCTGATGGACTGTTAACGTTGGATTCCTGGTACTGGGCTGATTAATAAAAATCTTCAATTTGTATGTAAATGCAGTGAGGCCTCATACCGTCGGCATACCTGCACCCCGAGAAAATAATAAACTGGAGTTTAATGCAGCAATTATCAGCATTTATGGGACTCTAAAAGTGGTTGGCGGCGGCCCTTGGAAGTAGGCACGTAGAGAGAAGCCAGGGATGGGTACAGCCTTCCTGCAGGACCCATGGGCTTCTCCCAGGGGACAGCACTGGCAGAGCTGGTAACGCCACATGGTGGTACCCTGTGCGTGAGCAAGGATTATGCCAAGCATGGTGATGCTGGATGATGCTGTTGCCAGAAAGAAAGATGCTCCAGATAAAACAGTTGGACATCTGCTGACACTCCAAGCTCTGCTTCAGAGGAACCCCACAGAGTAGTCCTACAACCTGCTGGACCAAGCCATGTGTGCAATAACAAGGACACCCACTAGGCACCCCCGAGAAACCTTCTATCTTGGTGCAAGTGGCAATGTCTTCATGACACTGTGTGCCCAGCCCAGGGCTAGGAACAGCTTTAACTATTATCTCCTTCCTTATGATGTCAGAGAACCGCTCACTACTCACTAAATTCATTTCCTTTTCCTCTTGGTCACACCTCTAAATTCCAGACTCCCTTGCGGTTAAAGG
Organism: Rattus norvegicus; assembly: GCF_021556685.1. Lineage (NCBI taxonomy): Eukaryota > Metazoa > Chordata > Mammalia > Rodentia > Muridae > Rattus > Rattus norvegicus. Next base: position 29,705,484 of record NC_141552.1, read on the forward strand.
TAGCCGTGTGAGTTGGTTTGGTTGGCCAAGAATAGATAGACACTGAGATGAGGCTGGTACACTAGATGTGCAGGGGGTTTAAGCAATAGACAGCAGGAGAACCCTCAGGCTCTCCAATGGCTACAGGAGCAGAACAGGGAGAAAGGAGGCGTGAGCGTGAGCGTGAGCGTGAGCGTGGATTCTCAGACGGAGTCACCCTGCCAAGAAAGTGTCTGCCAGGCTAACGGGAAGTTTTTGAGCCTTTGCCCATTGGTAGGTTACTGGTCTTGCTCCAATGAGTCTAATTTCATGTGCTCAGTCAGTGTTCCAACACACCAGAACTGTGGGCTAAACAAGAGGAGCATGATGGGATAGCTGACAGGCTTGCCTGGCTCCTGCAGCAAGAGTGCAGAGATGCAGCATTACAGCTGCATGGCAACAGTTGCCGAGGGCTGGCTGTTAAGATGGAGGCAGGATTAATATATGCTCCCTCTAGCCTTGGCCTCTCCAGTGTCCCATTGCATGTCCTTGCATGTTCACTGTCCTCAGCTTAAAGCAGGCAAGATACTTAGGGACTGAAAAGCCAGAGCAGGAAAAGGCCTCATCCAACGCTACCTCCCTAAAAGGCCTAAGTGGGGATGGGGGACAACTTCCATTAATTAGAGCAGGCCATTGGTTGAGATTGAGGGCCGTCCTGTTATAGCAGCTAAGCCTTATCCCAGCTGACACCTTGCCAGCAGAAGGCAAGTGTTCAGACCTCCATTTCTCCATAAGAGCAGGAAACCAAACAGATCAGCAACTCTGATGGTTGTATGCTCCTCCTTGACTCAAGCAGATCCTTTTGTCTCCTGTCCCAAGGCTTTTCTGACACTGTGGAGCTCCCCTGGCCAGCAGGAATCCATTTAGCCTTCGCCAGACATGTGCATTCCAAGTATACAAAAAGGTCAAAAGCTTATGTAGCCTTCTCCACAGACAGGCTGGTAAGACGCGGATGAAGAAATGTTCTCCTTTTGTTCCAAGTGGACAGTAGAAATACATTCTGTCACAAACCCTTGGTGGCTTCTCCCACCCTTTTTGCTCCTTCTGCCCAGCACCCCTCCATTCTTGGGGTCCTGCTCCCTGGGATGCTTCTGAAGAAATATCCATCCTGCACATCAGCCTGAACCTAAGGATCCATTTGGGGAGAGCCCAGCTGAAACAAGGTTTGAATCTTAAACAATCAACAGTTGCCACTAGCCCAAAAGGTCTGAATGAGGTTTTCAAGTACGGAACAGATATCACTTGGCAGAGAGAAATGGGATGAGGGATGTCAGAAAGACAGGGAGAAAAATGAAGCCAAAAGAGAAGGAGAAGGAAAGGGGTGGGGGGAAAAAATCTCAATTTGTAGTTTAGTGCAATGCTTCCCTGACTTCCTGAGTTCCAAATTGTCTTGCTTTAGCCCAGATTCCAATCAACGCTGCAAGCAGCTGCTGGCCCTTCAGAGTCTCTCACTCACTACTAGCATGGGGTTGAGGAGTATATGGGGGTGGGGGGACGTGGAGTGGAGAATCTTATCAGGCATTAGCCAGTCAGCTAGGGGAAAAAAAGCAATCCGGCCCACCTGAGACAAGGGTTCCTCTCACTCTAGGGGATCTGGGACTAGGCCACTGTGTGAGCTTTGGGGAAAAGGGCAGAGCCAGAGATCTGCCTGCCTACCCCTTCCCAACACCCAAATCAATGGGGAAAATGACAAAACCAGTTTGCTAATGATAAAATAAGACCTTCACATTTTCCAAAACGGATCCATGTGCTCTGGTGACTTTTGACCCACTTCCTTTTCCTCCAGGAGGGCACGGAGATGGCTACATTGGTTGTGTCCCTTGCCTAGCCAAACTTGGATTCCTACTGCTGCTTGCTGGCTTCCTAAGCGCTGCCACCACCCCACACAGTCAGGGCATGAGTGAATGATATAAGAGTTGACCTTGGCACCCATAGTCCACAGAATAGCAGCAAAGACATTTGAGGGTCCTTTTCCTGGAGCAGAAGAGGTAAACCTTCCTTTTTTTCCTTTTAAAAATTTTATAGGGGTGTATGTATGTGTGTGTGTATTTTTATGATGCTGTATATATACAGTATATGTATTTTTTTTATAAAAGAAAATATTTAATTGGGGCAGGCTTACAGGTTCAGAGGTTCAGTCCATTATCATCAAGGTCGAAACATGGCAGCATCTGGGGCAGACGTGGGGCTGGAAGAACTGATAGCTCCACCTCTTATTCAGAAGGCAGCTAGGACAAGGGTCTTAAAGCCCACACTCCACACACCTCCTCCAGCAAGGCCACATCTCCTCCAATGAGGCCACACCTCCTCCAGCAAGGCCACACCTCCTCCAACGAGGCCACACCTCCTAATAGTGACACTTCCTGGGCCAAGCATATACAAACCATCATATTCTATTCCCTGGCCACCATAGGCTTGTTCAAACACATGAGTCTAGCCATAGCATAATAAAAACATACATTTAGTCCAATTTCCAAAGTCCACATAGTCTGTATCAGTCTTAACAGTGTTAAAAGTCCAAAGTTCAAGTCTCTTCTGAGATTCATGCAATCTCTTTATTGTAATCCCATATAAAATCAAAATTAAAAAGCAGATCACATACCTCCAACATCATAGGATATACATTACCATTCGAAAACATCATGATGAGAAAATACTGGACAAAATCAAGACCAAAACCAGCTGGGGAAACTCTAAACTTTGCATCTCTGATGAACAATTATTTTCAGCTTTACTGACTGCAACACAATTCTTTCTCTTGGGCTGGTCCCCACTCCCTGTTAGCAATTTTCTTCAGCAAGTATCCTATGGCTCTGGCATCTCAACATCTTGGGACCTCTAAGGCAACTTCAGTTTACAGCTTCTTATTCCAGTGTCTGAGATCCACACACACTCTTCTGGGCTTCTCCAACAGGCTTGATTCACTTCTCCAACACTGCCCTCTATAGCACTACAGGCTCTTTGGTTCATCTCCATTGCTGCTGTTCTTGGTGGTCATCCCATGGTACTGGCATCTCAAATACACCAGGATCTTCTGCTGCAATTAGGCTTCCCCAATAGCCTCTCATATGCTCTCTTCAGGATGCCAAGCCTCAACTTTTTTAAATGACCCCTTTAGTCCTGGGCTGTCAACTGCAGCTGAGGCTGGGCCTTCCGTGACTTCTCATAGTGACAAGCCTCAGCTGCTCTCCATGACCCGTTCACACCTTCAAAACCAGTACCACCTGGTGACTCTCACGCAAGTCCAGCTGCAGCACTGGGTACAACCCTGGCTATCTCTAGAGCACAACTTCTTTGTGCTCTCAGAAAGCACTTCCCAGATTTCACCTCAGTAATGCTGGAATCTTCTTTATCACTGCTAATTTCTTAGCTCCAGCTAACCAGCATCAGTTGACCCAGTAATCTCTTCTCATCTTGACTCTACAGCCAGAGTCACATGGCTGAAGCTGCTCAGTTCTTCTGCTTGCTGGGGCTGGAACATGTGCCCTTGCTCTATTGCACCACCACCAGCTTTCTGTTTTCTTGTTTTCTTTTTTTTTTAATTTAGAGAATACTTTATTAGTTTTTGTAATCAAACCCACGTAGATAAGACCTTACATATTTAATACAGTGCGTTACCCCTGTACAAATGGAAAAAACTTAAGTTCAACATTTCTAGACCAATATGGCTGTTAATTTCTGTACAGTGCCAACTCAACACAGTAAACGGGGATACTTTTTTCCAAAGTTGACAGCACAGCTAAAGTTTCAAAAAATTCAAATTATATATCTGTATATATATATTTATATTTATATAAAAAGACCAATAATAGCAGTGTGTTATGCATCAACAGCAGCAACAGCTTTTCCAGGTTCTGCAGTCATCTGAACAAAACTGTAGAGACATCCAGCACACTCCATTAAAAAAAAAAAAAAGTAAAAAAACAAAACCCGAGAAAACAGCACAGTTCTGTTACTCTTGTGGTACCTGGCACCATTTTTTTTTTAAATTAGCTTCTCAATCATTGTCTGGAAAGAAAACATTCTGAGCAACATCATTAAAAACAGCTCTGATAAAGCACGGTCACTACTACGTATCATAAAGCAGGTACAAGCTATTTTACATCCACAGAGGTATGATACAGTACTGTCCTACATCTATAATACTAGAGGATACAATTTAAAAGGCATTATTTGAGACTTGATTCTACTTTTCCAGCAGAGGGCCCAAAGGATGGTGTGACACAGCTTTGTAAAGAAACATACTCTAGACAGGATTTCCTTTCACTAGTGGCACAGTTCTAACGATTCATTCTCTCCATGAATGTCAGCTAAAACTGTTATTAAAAGAATGAAATATCCCTAAAACAAAACCGTATAACCACCGGATTCACATGAAGATGACCTAGTGGAGACAAGCTGGACCTCACCTTACAAACAAGCTATCAAATCTGTTATGTTTAAACAGTGAGACCTCCAAGGAAGGAGATGCCAAGTAGTGCTTCAAAGCTTCGGACCACAATCAAACACAGCATCCTTTTCAACAGAAGCAGAAGCTCATCTGAATATGCTCATGGATGCTGACATCAACATTTAATCATCTCCTCACTCATCCAGGAAGAGGGGGAGATCAGTTACTACTGTACTTTATTGTGTTCAACCAAATCACCATGTTACAAAAATAGCAAGCTGCCATAATAAAAAATAAGGCTCCTCTATCCAGCATCAGATAGCATCATTTTACTTTCAAGCCTAGAAATTGCACACTTGTATATAAACCAAACGAAGATGAGGATTGAGAGTTCATCTTGGTGGATTTTTCCTTTGATGAATATGAAGTGTCCTTCCTTATCTTTTTTGATGACTTTTAATTGAAAATTGATTTTATTTGATATTAGAATGGCTACTCCAGCTTGCTGCTTCTGACCATTTGCTTGGAAAGTTGTTTTCCAGCCTTTCACTCTGAGGTAGTGTCTGTCTTTGTCTCTGAGGTGTGTTTCCTGTAGGCAGCAGAATGCAGGTTCCTCATTGCATATCCAGTTTGTTAATCTATGTCTTTTTATTGGGAGTTGAGGCCATTGATGTTGAGAGATATTAAGGAATAGTGATTATTGCTTCCTGTTATATTCATATTTGGATGTGAGGTTATGTTTGTGTGCTTTTCTTCTCTTTGTTTTGTTGCCAAGATGATTAGTTTCTTGCTTCTTCTAGGGTATAGCTTGCCTCCTTATGTTGGCTTTACCCTTTATTATCCTTTGTAGTGCTGGATTTGTAGAAAGATATTGTGTAAATTTGGTTTTGTCATGGAATATCTTGGTTTCTCCATCTATGTTAATTGAGAGTTTTGCAGGATACAGTAACCTGGGCTGGCATTTGTGTTCTCTTAGGGTCTGTATGACATCTGTCCAGGATCTTCTGGCCTTTATAGTTTCTGGCGAAAAGTCTGGTGTGATTCTGATAGGTCTGCCTTTATATGTTACTTGACCTTTTTCCCTTGCTGCTTTTAATATTCTTTCTTTATTTTGTGCGTTTGGTGTTTTGACTATTATGTGACGGGAGGTGTTTCTTTTCTGGTCCAATCTATTTGGAGTTCTGTAGGCTTCTTGTATGCCTATGGGTATCTCTTTTTTTAGGTTAGGGAAGTTTTCTTCTATGATTTTGTTGAAGATATTTACTGGTCCTTTGAGCTGGGAGTCTTCACTCTCTTCTATACCTATTATCCTTAGGTTTGATCTTCTCATTGAGTCCTGGATTTCCTGTATGTTTTGGACCAGTAGCTTTTTCTGCTTTACATTATCTTTGACAGTTGAGTCAATGATTTCTATGGAATCTTCTGCTCCCGAGATTCTCTCTTCCATCTCTTGTATTCTGTTGGTGAAGCTTGTATCTACAGCTCCTTGTCTTTTCTTTTGATTTTCTATGTCCAGGGTTGTTTCCATGTGTTCTTTCTTGATTGCTTCTATTTCCATCTTTAATTCCTTCAACTGTTTGATTGTGTTTTCCTGGAATTCTTTCAGGGATTTTTGTGTCTCCTCTCTATGGGTTTCTACTTGTTTATTTATGTTTTCCTGGAATTCTTTCAGGCATTTTTGCGATTCCTCTCTGTAGGCTTCTACTTGTTCTCTAAGGGAGTTCTCCACGTCTTTCTTGAAGTCCTCCAGCATCATGATCAAATACGATTTTGAAACTAGATCTTGCTTTTCTGGTGTGTTTGGATATTCCGTGTTTGCGGTGGGAGAATTGGGCTCCGATGATGCCATGTAGTCTTGGCTTCTGTTGCTTGGGTTCCTGCGCTTGCCTCTTGCCATCAGATTATCTCTAGTGTTACTTTGTTCTGCTATTTCTGACCGTGGCTAGACTGTCCTATAAGCCTGTGTGTCAGGAGTGCTGTAGACCTGTTTTCCTGTTTTCTTTCAGCCAGTTATGGGGACAGAGTGTTCTGCTTTCGGGCGTGTAGTTTTTCCTCTCTACAGGTCTTCAGCTGTTCCTGTGGGCCTGTGTCTTGAGTTCACCAGGCAGTTTCTTGCAGGGGAAAAGTTGGGCCTACCTGTGGTTCCAAGGTTCAAGTTTGCTCGTGGGGTACTGCCTAAGTCCTCTCCGCGGCGGCAGCAACCGGGAAGATCTGCGCCACTCTTTCTGGGAGCCTCCGTGCACCAGGGTTCCAGATGGCGTTTGGTGTTTTCCTCTGGCGTCTGGATGTGCACAGAGTGCAGTCTCTTCTGGTTTCCCAGGCGTGTCTGCCTCTCTGAAGGTTTAGTTCTCCCTCCCACGGGATTTGGGTGCAGAGAACTGTTTATCCGGTCTGTTTCCTTCAGGTTCCGGCGGTGTCTCAGGCAGGGGTCCTGCCGCTCCTGGGCCCTCCCCTACGGGAACCCAGAGGCCTTATACAGTTGCCTCTTGGGCCAGGGATGTGGGCAGGGGTGGGCAGTGTTGGTGGTCTCCTCCGCTCTGCAGCCTCAGGAGTGCCCACCTGATCAGGCGGTGAGGTCTCTCTCCCACGGGGTTTGGGAGCAGAGAGCTGCTGCTGTATATGTATTTTTTTAGTGTGAATGCATACACACATGCATGTAAATACACACGAACGTGTTACCTGCGAATGTGAAAGTGCTATGTGTGTATATGGGGCCCAGAGATCGACCTTTCCTCGGTTCCCTTCCCCTTTTTATTATTTTGAGAAAGTCTCTCCCTGAATGGATACAGCTCGGCACCTCATCGTTCCTTGGCGTGCTACAGAGATCCATCTGTAGCTGCCCCAATCCCTGTCTTCTCGGCACCTGGCTTGTGGGTGCACGCTGCTACACCCCGATCTTTATGTGGGCTCTGGAGATCCAAACGCAGGTTCTGATGTTTGTGTGTCTGATACTTCACTAAGGGAACCATCTCCTTAGACTGAGGGGAGCCATTTGTCAATATGTTTTTAGTTGATGATAAACAGATATCACATGAAATCACCCCCTCTTAATCACATATGTGTTTTAAACATGCTATTGAGTATGAAATAGTCACCTTGCTGATTGAGCATCAACCACTACCCAGAACGCTTTCCGCCATGAAAAAAAACAAATCTAGAAGCCACTTATCTCTTCTTTCAGTCCTTAAGGTCACACTGGCTGCTTTCTGTATCTGTGGCTGTAAAGACAATAAATGCTCCCACAAAAGTGCATTACCTCAGGTCCAGGCAAGCTGTGGTGTGTGTCACAATCTGCCTGTTCTGTTGATCTAGTCCCCTTGGGTTGCTCAGACATTTTTGGCTATGTCACTGCTGTGCGCACGAGTGTGCATAAATACATCTTCTTCAAGATGCTGCTCTCGGTAAGAAGGAAGGAACATTCATAACCCTGGTGGCCCCTCACTAGCCTGTTGGGAAGGAAGCAGGGCTGTGCTTCCCAACTTGAATTTTGTAATCTGACTGGACTGGCCTTAAGTCTTGATTCCCAACTCTCACTCTACCCAGGCAGAGCTATGAACACTTTTGGGGTCCTTGCCACATGCCAACTGCTCCCCTAACCACTGCACACCGGGGTGGCGCTCATGGCACACACTGAAATTCTCTAAGGTAGGTGCTATCAGTCACCCTGCTTCCCAGAGGAAGTTAGTCGGTTTATCTGGACTCAAAAAAGAGACAGAACCAAGATGTCAATGCAGACGATCTTGTCCCAAAGCCTATGTGACTAGAATGGTGGAGTGATGGTCATCAGGGCTTGAGTCAAACCCGGCCCCTGCTGCAACATCCGGGTGGAGAGTTGACTCCTCTGGACTCAACTGCTATCAGAGGAGGTAAATGTATTTATAACCTCTCCCTGCTTTCCTCTCTCAGAGTCTGGATTTTTCTAATTGTTCCATAGTGTGCCTCATGCCATGGGGTCAACAAGAAGAGAACCTGGGGTTCCAAATTCTGGCCTTTCACCAGCCACACCCCATGGCTGCTCTCTTGACCAGTGATCCCTGCATGAATCCCTTTGTAAAGAATGAGGAAAGGCTGTGGGCCAAAATCTTTCAGACTCCAGTCCTTCCAGTGAGCTCCGCAGCCAGAGCAGAAATTCCAAGGACATCTGGCAGCGAGGCAATCAAGGGAGACCTGTGAAGAAGAGGAAGAGGAAGCTGGTGGAGTCTGGAGAGGTGTGCCTGGGGCAGCCACAGGAAATGGAGAAGGAAGAGAGGTGGGGGGGAGGGGGGAGCGTCTCTCTAGAGAAGAACGACATCCACAAGTGTCCCAATAGTCAGAAGTGAAAAATTAGAACCCATTAAAGGTTATGAATAGTTTTGACTTTAGACTCTTTCTGAATACAGCACAGAGGTAAGGCTGGCCCACATGGGACTCAGTTTGTATTTGGGTCTAAGCCAAGTGAGAAATAGGAATTTTGGTTGTTTGGTTTAAGCTGGACATAGTGTCACAGGCCTCCAGGACCAACACTCACGAGGTCGAGGCAAAAGTCAGCCTGGAAGACATAGTGAGACCCTGCCCTCAAAAACAATTTGGTTTTGTTGTTGTATTTTATTCCATTATTCCTTTTCTTCTTTCTTTCATTCTTCCTCTGCCTTTCCTCCTTCCTTTCTTCCTTGTATGCTTTTTCTCAGAGCTGCTAAAATCAGGGGTGGAACTGACTGATCCTGCTCACATTCTATCTCCCCTTTCTCCCCTCAGCTCTCCTCTCCTCCAGGCTCTCACTGTGCATGTAGCCTACATGGATGCTAAACTCATTCAAATTTATGGCAACGCTCTTCAGCCTCCGGCATGCTGGGCTGATGGGCATGTGCCTCCAAATCTGGTTTTCTTTGTTTCTCTCTCTCTCTCTTTTTTTAAGGATTTATTTTATTTTTTTACTTTATCTTATATGAGTACACTGTAGCTGTCTTCAGACACACCAGAAGAGGGCATCAGACCCCATTACAGATGGTTGTGAGCCACCATGTGGTTGCTGGGAATTGAACTCAGGACGTCTGGAAGAGCAGTCAATGCTCTTAACTGCTGAGCCATCTCTCCAGCTCCTTTGTTTCTCCTCTTATAAGCCATATGGGGGAGTACCTTACAGGAGAAGCCGAGGCCCCCTGTAGGGCATCTGTCTGCAGCTAAGCTCCTCAGATCCTGTGGGCTGGGTTTGTCTCAGTCCTGTTCTCCCTGCCAAAGTTCTCATCATCCTCCTGCTTGGCTGCCCCCTTCCTCACCCATCATTGCCCCTCAGTCCTCACTCAGGAGGCTGAGTGAATGAATCAGTTGGGATGTCTCCAGGGGCTCACATATTTGAATAGCTGGCGGTGCTGTTTTGAGGAGGTCATAAGACCTTAGAGATGCAAGGCTTCTAGTCCACTGATCCCTTACACTTCCATGTCATCACCTGTGAGAGGCCATACAGCCAGCTCCTACCACCGTAAAGCAACCCCCTCCAGCTCCCGCCATCATTGACCAATCCCCTTCCAGCTCTAGTCACCGTGATTCCCTCACCATGATGGGTTGCAACCTCTCAAGCCATGATTCAAAATACCCTTCACACACACACACACACACACACACACACACACACACACACACACACACACGTCCCTAAGATGTTTTTGTCAGCTTGTGGCAATATAAATGTGTCTGTCACAGGAGTTAGAAAGTGTCTCGCTTCCCACACCGTGCAGCCTTTCATGGTCCTCCTGAGACCTGGAGCTGTCAAGTTACTACTACAGAGAATGAAGGTTTGGATGGGTTCCTGGCTACATGGCACAGAAGTGGCTGCTGGTTAGTGTCTGTCAGTCTTTCAGAAGCTATCTTTTGCTGGGTGTGGTAGAGTTCATCTATCATCCACTCAGGAAGTGGAGGTACAAGGATCTTGCACTTCATAGTGAAAGACCTTGTCTCAAAGAAAAACAAAAAGGCAAAACTTGCCTTTTAATTTTCTAATGGCACTAAGAATATTTCATACACGTTATACCAAAAAGAAAAATAGAAAAGACGGAAAGTTAACATTCACCTCCTCTGTTTAGGGGTGGTTATCATGAGCTGCCATCTTGCTGACATAAGCCTGTAAGGGTTCCCAAGATATATACGCAGACACTGAGACACAGGGATGCCAAGGAACTGCTCAAATGTCACCCATTCAAAAAGAAGCCTGAGCCCAGGTAGCCTGACTCCACAGCCCTGGCTATGAACCCTTCGCTCACTTGGCCTTTTCCTGTTCCCCCATGACGCCAATCACTAGGCTTCACGCAACAGGTTGCAGGAGATCATTCGGGGAGATGGGGAGGGGGAGACTTCATCAGGATGGCTTTGGGCATATGCCCTCTGTCCCTGGAACTAGCCTTCCCTCTGTGTGAGCATCTATCAGACATAAACAAGAGGCTGTCCCTTCCTATCGCTATAAGTACCCCTACTTCTGGGGTTCACATGCGAGGGCCTACAGCCAGAGTTACACATAGCTGGAGAGCAAGCCTTCAAGGAAATCTCTCTTCACACTCAAAAGCAGATCAATTCATGGTTCTGTATCCTGCCTCAGCAGGAATTTAGGAAAATACTAGAGGTTCTCCTACCTCTGGGTGGCATCGTAGCCACCCAGATCTGAGGAAGTGCCGTTGTGTAGAAGGCAGATAGAGGAGAAGTTGCAGGCCTACCTGGTCTCCATAGCAAGACCCAGGTCTCCAAAGAATGACAACAGATGTTACTTTGGGATTTTTAAATAACCTGGCTGAAGGGTGACCAGGTGGGGCCGGGGACTATATAACAGATCTGAGGTATTAAGCCCATGCCCTGATTCAGGCTCCCTGAAGCAGACCCTGTAAGGAGATCTCTTGGGTACAGTGTGCTTACTTGGGGGTGGGGGTGGGGGTGGGATAATCCCAAAAAAGTATGAAATCAAGTCAAGGAACGGAGCAAAGCCAATAAGGGTAACAATGAGTGGGTCACCGCTGAGGACAAGGGGCTCGATGCCCTCAGGCACATACACACCCCAAGGAACCCCATAGAACTAGATTCAGAGTCAACACAGAGAGAGACAGGAAGGCAGAACTGTCTGTTTGAAACACTCACTCCACATCTTCTAACTAAAGGTCTAAGCATGAAGGGGAGGTATCCAGGCCCTGTCTTCAAATAGCTACGTAGCATGACTGTGTCTGTGCTCCCTAAACACCTTCATCCCTTGCTGACAAATGCCGGTAGAGAGGCAGGATCTTTGGGGTTTTATGTTGCTCTTTCTTCTCTCTTGAAAACACTAGTGAAAAGGATGTGGCCCTGGTAGATTACATCAGCAGTAGTTCCCTGGGCCTGGGCTGATGTGGTGACAGATCATCAAAGCACAGCCCAGATGACCCAGGGTCACAGCTTGATGACCGGACTCAGGTCATAGCCCCATCTGGCTCACCAGAGCCAATCCAGCTGAGGCCTGAGCAGAAGGATTCAGCTTCCCTCCCAAGGGGATTTGAAGTGCAAGGGCCCAGCACATGAACACCCTCTCCTGGTAAGTGTTCTTCCTTCCTTCCTCTGGTTCACACAATGGAGAAAGCCCCGGCATCATTAATCACCACACTGCAGGACTTCCAAGCCTTGTGAAGCCCTACAGAAAGCAGAGCCCGTTTGGGGCCTGATTTGCTTCAGACCCGGGATCAGTTTTAAGTTGCAGACAGACAACAAAGGAGGAGGCAAGAAGCTGAAAGGAAGCGGAGTCTGACCTTTTATCATTGTTGAGGATGTTCAATAATACAATTTCTTCTCCCCTCTTCCCAGAGGAGGCGATGAATTCTTCCATCTTCAAGTTCCCAACAGGACTAACTGGAAGCATGGCGTGTCCTACAGCCCCTTTAACTCAGAAACTAAGACTCCTAATCCAGCCACAGGTGAGCATGGGAGCAACTGTGCGGGCTCACTCCCAGGGCCAACTTTGCTTGATGGCTATTTCTCAGTCAATAAATGGGCGCCACGGCACCCTGGACACCTGCAGCACCTTCAACCCCTACTTGAGCCTTTCCGGTTTCCCACCACACTCTCTCTGGAGATAACTTTTTAAAATTGGCTCACTCCCGTGTGGTCCTTGGAGAGTTTATAGGCTTAGAAAGAGCAGAAGCTTGCCAATGCTCTTTCGAAGTTTGCTCACCAACTGGATAAGCCCTTGGTCTCACACAGAGAACTCTGGCTCTTGAGAGGCTGGAGTCATTCTTGCCGGGAAGAAACAGTTTCAGCTCTGATTTGAGCTGAGTCCTTTGCTGCAAGGCTCAATCTCAATGTCCTAGAAACTCAACGTGGTGAGAATTTTGTGTTTTGTTGTGTGATGTGCCTGTCTGTGTTTTAATCCCAGGTATGGGACATATAGGGCTACTTCAGTTTGCCCACAGCCATTAACTATGTATGTCTCCTGCTCTAGGAGGGACATGGTCTCTGCCTGCTACAAATAGTTTAATTCTGAGTACCCTGGAGAGAGTATAAATTGGAGAGGCCTAAGGGGGTCTGCCCCTGCTGCTGTGGCTTCTGATTCCTGCTGTTGGGTTTGCTGGGTTTCTATTGCTGGACTGCTAGATATTTTGACACCAAAGATTGGACTTACCCCCTAGGAACTCAATGTGCTTAACCAGCAGGAAGTAGTCTAAGGAGTAGTCTACTCCCTCACTCCCTTCTAACGTTCTTTCTCTCCTACCTAGTGTTGAACTGGGGGGGGGGGGGAGGCAGGGGGCGGTGTTGGAAGGGATTAGGGTGGAAGAAGGGTTAGGATGGCAGTACATATGAGAACATATTAAAATAACTTAAAAAAAAAAAAAGCCGAGGGCTGGAGAGATGGCTCAGCGGTTAAGAGCACTGACTGCTCTTCCAGAGGTCCTGAGTTCAAATCCCAGCAACCACATGGTGGCTCACAACCATCTGTAATGGGATCTGATGCCCTCTTCTGGTGTGTCTGAAGACAGCTACAGTGTACTTATATATAATAAATAAGTAAACCTTTAAAAAAAAAAAGCCAATATCCCATGGTTTGAGCTCTCAGCCCTCTTTGAAGGAACAGGACGGTTTACTGAAATGACAGAAAAGTGGGGTGCTTAAGCAGACCCCGTAGATAAGCCCCTGGTGGGTTTCCATGGCCCTGCCTTTTCCTGGGGCCTTATGCTGCTTTCATTGGACAGTCAGAAAGAGAAATCTCTTGACAGATGCCAACTCTGTTTCATTTCCCAGCCCTTGAAGTCAATGTCCCACTCACCGTGGGGCCATATCTACAGATGCTAAAGGCGGCATGCGTCCCAGGGTCAGCTGCCATAACCACTAAAAGGCATGAGGCAGGATGCGCTCCCCAGCACTAGAGAAAGTTCCCAAATGCTACCCAGGGTCAACACCGTGAGCAGAGCCCCGTGAGGCAGTGGGAGTGAGAGGTCTCCAGCTCTTGCCACCATGCGGGCAAACAGAAGCACATGACGAGGAACCACAGAGGACAGAGGCAGGAAAACATGTGCCCAGAGCCCCATTCCCACAGAGCACAAAGCTGGGCCTCTGGGTGAAAAGATGAACGGTGGAAGGAACAATAAGAGCGGCCCAGAAGCATCCGCCTCCCTTTGGCCGTGCGGGATTTGCTTGTGCAAACGTATATGTTGTGCACGCTTTGGGCCTGTGCGCTATGCACTTCACCTCCAGAAAGATGGTGAAACTTTCCTGGAAAAGAAAAAAAAACCCCAAGAGTCCAGCAAAACAGGAATGATACGCGTCAGCAAAGCATAGCGGTCAAACTGCAGGCTCTCTGGGTTCCTGAGCGCGAAGCCCAATGCTCTCACTTTTAGTGGTGCAACCTCAGGTCAGCAGTTTAACTGGATTTAATTGTCCTGTGCCTGGGTTGTTCTGTTTTGCTTTGCTTTGTGCTGCCTATGAAAGAGAAGGAGCAACTGCCCCCTGATTCGTTGGGTTGTTTGAGGTTTAAATGAGGTAATATTTGTAAGGAGCCTAAAACCACACCTGGCGCACAGTGAGTGCTAGGTGCCTATTAGCTTTTATGAATTGGTAACACGATGACGGAGAAACTTCTGTATCCGTGCATAATAATAACGGGAACGATGCTTTTAAAATACGTAAGGCACACACTTACTGAGCACCTAATTACCTGTTATTACCACTTTACAGGTAGCCAGTCACCTAATTCTCGAAGCATTTTACACATGCAGGAGGCCATGACAGTTCCCAGACAGTGCAGAGCTGGGAAGCACCAACATGTTCTTGCCCTGGCTCCCGGCCCACACCCAGAGTCTTGGTGGGCATATGGCTCACACATGATGCTAAAGAGGATTTTCACTGCTGATCAGGAGCTGCTGAGACATCCCCCTACAAACCCCCAATCAACAGTTGGGCTTAGTGACTGAAAGATGCTGAAGTTCCTATGGTGATGCTCTAGAGAGGGGTCAATGGGATGTGGGGGAAGAAGGAGAAGGAGGAGGGGGAGGGGAGGAGGAGGAAGAGGAGGAGGAGGAAGAACAGGAGGAGGAGGGTCAGGAAGAGGATCAGAAGAAGAAGGAGGAGGGGGAGGGGAGGAGGAGGAAGAACAGGAGGAAGAACAGGAGGAGGAGGATCAGGAAGAGAATCAGGAGAAGAAGAAGAAGAAGAAGAGGAGGAGGAGGAGGAAGAGGAAGAAGAGGAGGAAGAGGAGGAAGAGGAGGAAGAGGAGGAAGAGGAGGGGAGGGGGAGGGGGAGGAGGAGGGGGAGGAGGAGGGAGGAGGAGGAGAAGGAGAAAAGGAGAAGGAGAAGGAGAAGGAGAAGAAAGAGCCACCAATTAAGTTTTCAGGAGAAAATCCTTGAATTTCGATGTCATGAGCTGGTGTAATTCTCTGAGAGCCCAGCTTTGGTGTTCTGCTCTTGTCTTTATCAAAGACACAAAGAACTATGGGAAAGGAGGGGGTGAGAAGCCCACATATTTCCCAGCATGCCAGCATGTGCCTACTGGGCAACTTGACTTGTCAATTGCTTTGAAACAGCTGGAAATGCAGCAAACTGTCACCAGTGATTAAAATGGGATTTCCTAAAGGTCCCGGAACTCTTCCAAAATTCAAAACCTCAGACTCTTGCAGAAAAACAAAGCAAAACCAAACAAAACAACAACAAAAAAAAAAAAAAACCACATTCCCTTAAACATATGCATTGTGGTACTTTGTCCTGGGCTGGACCTTCCTCTTTGGGTTTTAAAGGTATGAGGCAAAGGCCACCTTGCTGCTTTGAACAGGTCTCATTGGCTGGTTCTATCCAGCTAAGCATGACCCTGTGTGCTGGTGTGAATTTGATACAACTGAGAAAATGTCCTCCCAGATTTATCCACGAACAAGCGTGTGGTACGTTTCCTTCATCCATGACTAATGTGGGAGGGCCTAGCTCATTGCTAGCAGTGCCACCCCTGAGCGGGTGGTACTGGGTCCTCTAAGAGATCAAGCTAAGCAACCCTCAAGGAACAAGCCGACAGGCAGCCCTCCTCTATGGTCTTGCATCATTTCCTGCCTCCAGGTTCCTGCCTTGCATTGCTGACCTGGGTAGAAGCCATAAGTTTTAGGATGAGATAGGCCCCCTTACTCCCCCAAGTTGCTTTTGGCCATGATGTTTTATCACAGCAATGGAAACCCTTACTAAGACATCTGGGCTATAAATTATGATAGTGTATCTGCCACACAGGCCTGGCTAGATCCACCTAGGCTTCTGCTAGTCCAGTACAAAAGGAGACCTGGGGAGCCCCTTTTCCAAATGTATTAAAAGCTTTCACAATGGTGCAACAGCAGAGTAAGCCAAGGATGGGGAGCTTCCAAGCAAAGGGACAGCGTGCACGTGCCCTCAATTGCTTTCCACTGCTGTCATGAAACACCGCGCAAAACACAGTCTGGGAAGGAAAGGGTTTATATGGTCTCCACATCACAGCTCATCACTGAAAGGAGCCAAGGTGGCAACTCAAGCAGGGCAGAAACCTGAAGGCGGGAACTGAAAAAAAAGAGGCCATAAAGACTAATACTTACATGATTGTTTCTCATAGTTAACACAGCCTGCTTTCTTATACAACCCAGACCCACCTTCCCAGGGGTGGAACCACAAACACTGGGAAGATTCCTTCCACATTAATCATTATAAAGAAAATACCGCCATAGACTTGCCTATAGGCCAAGCATTTCTCAGATATGTCTAGGTTTATGTCGGATTGACCAAAAAAAAAAAAAAAAAAAAAAAAAAAAACCCAACCAGCACAACAGGTCACATGGCCAGGAACGCAGCCCCATGGGTCCACATAGGATCTATCGCAGAAGCCCAGGATCCAGTAGCTACCTAGTTAATACACTGAAGACCAAACCCAGAACCCAGTTCATGCTCAAGAGATGAATCCAGGACCTAGTCAACAGAATGTGTATCTCGCCATCACCTTACCCTCTGAATGTGTGGTTTGGACACAGGAATGCAAATGCCGTGCCATTTGTAAATATTTATGAGGGGCAGGCATTACCCCTATTCCCTACAGGTGGGCTCATTCCCAGTAGAATGCTGGAAGAGAAAACGTCTCACTGTCACAGAGGAAGCAACTGAGACGGAGAACTGTATCCTGCTAAAGGTCACACAGCTGGTGAGACATGTTCTAGATTTCAACTCAGGAAACCTGGGCACAGAGCCTGCTACTGAGTTAGGGTAGAATGTCCTCAGGGAATAAGACTGTCCCTTACAGGCCAGGACCAGTTCTTGCTCCTGTAGCCTCTTCATCCCCTGTGCACCCCCAAGAGGAGTGATCCTTCGACAGAGACAGACATCCAACTCTATTGTACACCAGCACTACCATAGTATGACCATAAACCAGTGTTGTTTGTGGTCAGGGTGGGAAGTCTGGCTCTGGATGGTACAACAAGCTTCGTTCTCCCACATTCCAACGGATGGAGGGACAGAGAGAGAGAGGTGTGGCATGCGTGCCCTGCAGCAACCTGCAAGGACTCAGTCAGCGGCATGGCCATTCAGAGCAGACTTCAGAAGCTTAGGAAGCCCCACAATACCTCACAATGAACCCCTCTAGGTACTGGATTATTGTGTAGAGAAGAGGATGGGACACTTGGAGTTTAGGGATGGGAGGACCCAGCCATCTCAATCATGCTTAGACACTGCAGGAAAAAACATGCCCTTGCCCCGCTGCTCTCCTTCTCAAGATCACAGACCTCTCTGTTGTGTTGTCAAGAGCACCCTGACCCCTCCAGGCTCACAAATGGGCCTTTACAGCTACGAGCACCAGCCGACAACAGCATGCATGGAAGGAGACCCCACAGGAGGAGACAGTGAGAAGTGATACAGAACGGGGACAGCATTCTGAAATATGACCGAGACCCGTACACGGTAGGCTCTTAGCTAATGCCTACTACAGTGAACTCAAATAAAATGAGAAAGTCTCTTCCTAAGGGACCATGGCTCTAGCTTTGGACTTCATTGTACCAAAGATTCATGAGTTTTTCCTCCAAGGGCTAGGTAGTAAATATTCAAGTATGTTGCTTCCCTCTCTCCCTCTCTCTCCCTCCCTCTCCCTCCCTCTCTCCCTTCCCCTCCCTCTCTCCCTTTCCCTCAGCAGCTACTGCTGCTCAGATTGTATAAATGTGGCTGAGGCGACAAATACATCACCAATGGGTATTGATTGCCAGTTCCAATAAAACTTTATTTACAACTGGGCGGTGGTGGCACCTGCCTTTAATCCCAGCACTCAGGGGGCAGAGACAGAGGCAGAGGCAGGAGAATCTCTGTGAGTTTTGAGGCCAGCCTGGTTTACAGAACTAGTTCCACGACAGCCAGGGTGACACAAAGAAACCCTGTATCAAAAGAGCCACCAAAAAAAAGCAAAACAAATAGAAAAGAAAAAAAAAAAAACTACAAACTCAACCGAGGAAAGTTTAGGGACCCTGGTCAACTCCCGTCTTATTAGACACAAACACTTCCTGTGTCTCAGACTCTAAGTCAGGGTTCTAGCCAAGCGAGACTCTGACTGGTAACTCTCGGGAACGAGCAGTGAGGTGAGCGGCCAGAGGCCACAGTCACCTCAAACCCAAGGAGGGCTGGGGAGCCCACTGGGATTAGAAGCATGCAGTGCCCCTCCTAGCCCAGAGATCCACATGGTGGGGGTCAGACCTCTGTGCCTCCCACGTGGACCACTGCACACTGCTACCTGCTGCCTGTGTGATCCAAAAAAACGTGGGCCTAGAAAGCCAGAGTCTCTCTCCACAACCCACATGAAAGATTAGCATCTCACTGCTCCATTAGAAACCAATTTGGAGTCTTTAGTAATGAAACAGAAGGAGAAGCACAAGGGATGAGTAACACTTCAGAAGTGATGGTGACCACAGTTAGACTTACATGGCTGAAGAGGTGTGTTGGTGCACGCTTCCGATCTCCCAGCATTTGGGGAGTGACTCCCTGAGTTCACTGGCCAACTACCCTAGTGAGCACCAAGCCAGAGACTATCTAAAAACAATACAAACCAAACCAAACCAAACAAAAAACTAAGGTGGATGGGACCTAAGAAATGACAGGAGAATTCTCTCTCTCTCTCTCTCTCTCTCTCTCTCTCTCTCTCTCTCTCTCTCTCTCTCTCTCTCACACACACACACACACACACACACACACACACACACAAATAGCCTTAAAACTTCAAAGTTTAAAAGAGCCCTCAGAAAGCTAGAGTCAAGAACTGAGCAGGCTGTCATCTTTTGTGTTTCCATTATCTTCCAAAGAGTCGTTATTGCATATTTTAAACACTTTTTTCCTTCCCTCCACCTTCTGCTCCATCCACCCTTCTGTCCTTTTGCCCTCCCATCCCCAGTAGCCTCTTTTCTATCTTAAAGACACATCACCCCTTCACAAGTCCAGCTGCCTGCTGGCTCAGACCCAGGGCTGCTAAATTGGCTTTTTTTTTCCAACAAGGTTTAAATTAAAAATTGAAGACCGATAATGGTAGAGTGGTAGAGTGCTTACCGTGAAGCCCTGGGTCAGATCTCTAGCACCTCGAAAAGAAAAAGGAAAAGGGTGGGATAGAGGGAGAGAGGGAGAGGGAGGGAGAGAGGGAGACAGAGAGAGAAGGAGAGAGGGAGGGAGAGAGGGAAGTTGGTTGGGGTTGAGATTTCCTATTGAATCACCAGTGTTTTAAGGGCAATGGTGACTGAGAGCTGCTGTTCACCAACTGATCCTTCATGGGGCTCAGCTGTGGGTTCTGTTGCAAAGGATGCTTAGGGGTATGTGCATATGGGGAGTCCCCAGGGAGTGAGCTGGGAACAGGAGAGAGCTACACTGGTTGAATACTTCTGTAGAATGTAGCCTTCTGCTGGGACCTGTGCCTAGAATCTCTGAAAACTTGTCCCCAAGAGTGGAGGGGACAATTATCTGTCTGCTTCCTTCCTCCGTTGACATCACGGGTTCTGTACCTGCATGTGTTTGAGGTTTGAAGGTCTCACTGGTACAAGAAGCCAGAGGATACAGAGATGTCATCAGCTTGGTTGTGTCACCATCTTGCTAAAGCAGTAACTGGAACTAAAGCCAAAGGGACTGGAGTGACACACAGGTCTCCACAGGATTGACACCCTCCCTGGAGCAAGTGAGGTATGCCCACCCTGTGGACTTCATGATGGCTTTGACCAATGAAATGTGAGCAGTGGGAACCTCATTTGCATTCAGGCTGAAGTGTAAACAGCCAGTATTCAGGTATATCATCCCTCGAAAGACATCCAAAGAGTGACCTTGTATGGAATGGAGTCATAGCCAAGAACATGCAGAGGAAGGAGGGCCACCATTAAAATCTGAGAGCCATTTGTTGCTGCAGCCAGCCCCAGCCCTGACTGGCAGCAGAAACAACCAAATCTGCATAGAATTCCAAAGCCATAGAGAATGACCACACCCAGTAAGAGTGAGCTTCAGACCATCAGCCTGTGACCTCCATGGTAAATGGGCAAAAGCCCAGCTTAACCAGTTAGTTAGCATGCCTCTTGAAGTTCACATGCAAGCTGTATGCTTGGGAGAGGAGCTTCTCCTTGGTAACACAACCACACAGTCTTTGTGGCAACCTATCAGTAGACCAGACCTGGGGAGCCAGGCCCAGGACCAAGTCTGCACTGAAAGTTACACGGTAGAGAGAGATGAGTTTGTTGAGCAGAAAGTGTGGGCCTGCCTGCCATCTTCCTAAGGGTCTGAGGGAGTACTGGAGTCAAGATTCAGAAAGGAGGACTTGGGCTAAAGGGTCAGGTCCCCTATGTTCACTTTGGCCTTCTGATTGTCGATATACTCATGTTTCCATACTCAGTATGAGCCTCCTCACCTCCTCTAGGTTCAGCCAGGTTTACTCACATGCCAACCCGGAAAAGAAGATAAGTGTATGAGACTCCATCTCTACCATGGGCTAGCCCATTCCACAGGAAGCTCCACCATGAGCTGGCCTATTCCACAGGAAGCTCCATCTCTACCATGGGCTAGCCCATTCCACAGGAACCTCCATCTCTACCATGGGCTAGCCCATTCCACAGGAACCTCCATCTCTACCATGGGCTAGCCCATTCCACAGGAACCTCCATCTCTACCATGGGCTAGCCCATTCCACAGGAACCTCCATCTCTACCATGGGCTAGCCCATTCCACAGGAACCTCCATCTCTACCATGGGCTAGCCCATTCCACAGGAACCTCCATCTCTACCATGGGCTAGCCCATTCCACAGGAACCTCCATCTCTACCATGGGCCCATTACACATGCCTGCCTTTTGTTTAGAACAACAGACATACAATGTGAGCCAAAATGCAGTTTTAAAGCCTCCAGTAACTACATTTGGGGTTTATTAATATTTAATTTACTTTTTGCATGTCTTGGTTTTTGGTTTTGTCCTTTTTTTTTGAGATAAAATTTCACACTGTAACCTCTATTGGCTGGGAGCTCACTAATTATATAGATCAGGCTGGCCTCAAACTTAGTGTTCCTCCTGCTTCTGTCACATAACTACTGTGGTTGCATGCACGTATGACTATACCTAGACTAGCAACCATTTTTTAAAAGATAAGAAAGGTAAACTTTGTGTGTGTGTGTGTGTGTGTGAGTGTGTGAGAATATGTGTATGTTTGTGTGTGAATGTGTCTGTGCAAATGTTTGTGGGTGAGTGTATCTAAGTATGAGTGTGTATGTTTGTGTGTGAGTGCATGTATGTATGAGTGTGTGTTTGTGTGTATATGTTTGTGTGAGCATGTGTGTATATGTGTGTGAGTATGTATCACACATGTACATGCATGTGTGAGCATGTGTTTCTCTGTGTGTGTATGTATATGTATGCGAGGGTGTTTGTATGTGTGTCTATTAGCATGAACGTGTATGTGTGAGTGCATGTGTATGCAAGTATGTGTGAGTGTGTGTGTGTGAATGTGTATATTTGTGTGTGTGTGTGTGTGTGTGTGCACCTGTTAGTTTATGTCATGAAGTGTATGCAGTGTTGAGGATGGAACTCAGTCTATGCCTGTCATACATTTGCTCTACCACCAATCTGCTTTATCAGGCTAATTAATCTTAATAGCACACCTTATTTAACCTAATATATGCAGAGCAGCTTCACGTGGACGCATGGTCAGCCATTTAGTGTCGAGCTCGCAGCCTTTCTTTCCTCACATTTCTTTCAAAAGCCAGTTCTGTTTCTTACACTTAGCTCATCTCTCGCCTTGGTAAACCCATCCTCTGCCTGAACTTCTAAAGTCAAGGTCTCCCGCCCTCTATCACCCCATCTACTAGGTCCCAGGGCTCCCGTCACTCGTGGTCCCTGGCTGGAGGGGTGAGAATCACAAGAAGTGGTTCTTTTATGGTTTCGGAACAAGACAGCCCACTCTCTTTGAGGCTCTGATGGGAAGGAATCCTTCCTTGCCTTTGCTGCTGTTAGCCTCCCTTAGCTGGTGGTTGCATACCTCGGTCTCAGTCTCCCCCGTGGGTCCTCACCTGTGTCTTCCTTCTCTTCACGAGGGTACTCACCAGGTTAAAATCCTTTCCTCTTCAAGCATGAGGCAGAACAACAGCAGCAGGGACTCTAACTGATCATCCTATCAGCTCTATCTTCCAAACGACCCTCACTTCTGTTGTCTCAGGAGGCTCAGACTTGGCTACAGCTCTAACCAAGCCATCTTTAGCTCCAGCCAGTGTGGAAGTTTGGTCCTGTTTCTTCCTTCATTCCCAGTGCTTTCAGAGCTCAGACTCAAAGTGTATTTACAAATGCCTTGCTCATATAGCTAGGCTCTTGTCTGACTAGATCGTAACTTATCGTAAGCCGTTTACCCTACCCTACATTCTACAGTGGTGGTTACCTGTGCTCAGGTACGATGCATCTGTCCCTCACATCTTTCTAGGTGACTCTCCCTTTAGTCTCTCACTATTTCCCAGAGTCCTCTCTTCTTGCCAGTGTCCCACCCCCCCCCATTTCCTGAATCAGCTCATTCATTGGTCACAGGCTTTTTTTATTGTCAGATGTTGCTCAGAAGAGATTCTCTCTGTAAGCGAAGGACTGCAATCTTGAATCGTCTCACCTGCTTCCTGATTTGATGAAATACAAGACCATTCAAGCCAGACTTTAGGCAGTGTGTCTACTCCATGCCAAGCTCTTGACACAGAGCAGGCTTTCTGTGACAACTTGTTGCAAAGGAGAAGGAGAAGGAGGGAAGAGAGCGAATGACAGAAAAGAAACGAATTCATGAAAGAAACAGAACTCATCTCTGAGATGGTTCATGAGAATCAAGACAGGCCTAGGCTAAGCAGGTATTGGGAGAGTCCGGCTCCATCATTCCTACTGGGCACTAGCCTTTGAGGCTCTACTAGAAGCTCAAGAGTCATCCATGACACAAGTCTGTGGCCTTCTTGCAAAAGGACATAGCTACCCATTCCTTGGACTTCTAGAAAGGAGCCCTCAACCAATCCGACCCTCAACCTTACTCTACCTTGGGTAATTAGCCTCCAGCAAAACAGAGAGGCCAAGCAAGAGAAGCCAGGGGAGGTTCTCAGCCTTCCTCTGCCTTCTATGTGGCTTCTTTTCCTGGGAAGACTTTCTACTACCTGATCTGATCTGTATTCACAGACACCAAGAGTGGCTACCAAACCTACTACCTGGAAGTCTCTGAAAAGCCAATGAGCTGGGGACTGGGTCAAAGAGGGCTCCAGAAGATTGTCCTCAGAAAGGAGTAAGGTAGGGGCTGAGTATGTGACTCTGTGGCAGAAGGCCTGCCTGACAGGAAGAGGAAAGGAAAAGGGAAAGGGGGGAGAAGGAGGAAGGAAGGAGAAAAGAAAGGAGGAGGGTAAGGGGGAAGTAGAGAGGAAGGGGGAAGGAGAGAGGAGGGGAGGGGAATGGGCAGAAAAGGAGAGGTGAGGGGGAAATTGAGAGGTGGAGGGGGGTGAAGGGGAAGATGGATGAGAAGCACGAAAGATAGATCTTGTATTTCTTAGCCTTCCAGTTTGTCAAACAAAGCTTGATGTCTAAGTATTAAAATGGTCTTAAAATATAACTCAGTGCCACCGACAGAGAAGGAACTGTTACTAAGATTAAGCACAAAGGTAGAGAGGTACAAGACTTTGTCATGAAGAGGCTGAAACTTCCAAGCAGTGGAGGTAGAAATGAGAGAAAGCACCTGGATTGAACTTCTGAAAAGTCTACATTGCTCACACACCCATCGCTAGAACTAAAACTATAGACCTCTTCTCCCCACCTTCCAGTGGCGCCCCAGCAGAGACAGTGCAGCCTGGACACGCGTTCAGTTTTTGTTTCAGCTCAGTTTAAGGACTTGGTAAAGCGTGAGGAGTTTGGCAGGAGGCATCTGGGTGTTCTTTTGGTCCTTTCCTTCAGTCCAACTTAGGGCTGGTCTTCCAAAATCCCTGCCCCAAGCCTCAAAGACTCCAACTCTCTGCCTGGTCCCAGGCAAATTAGTAAAAAATATCAGTACAGGCTTTTCTAAGTTCCCAAAGCCTCAGTTTCTCAATTTTGCAAAGGTTGGGTCATCCTCCCAGCCACTTCTCCAGATTAGACAAATAGTTTCCCCAGGTTAGCCTAAGCCAAGACACACAGCTTGTAGAACACAGAAGAATGACTTCAGTGCCCTCTTCTCTTGGATGTGGGTTTAGTAAGCATTATACCCAATCCTGAGTGGTCTCTCAACAATTTCCATCCTGGTGAGGGATGGTGAGACTTAAACGCCATGCTTCCTGGAAAACATTTAAATGAGATTATTTACTACTAATAAGTCAGCATGTTGGTTTTGCCCTAAAATTTTCACATTGGTTTTAAAAGCAGAAAACAACAGCAGCAAGCCATAAACAGGGGCAGCCCTTGAAACCCTTGATATCATTTTAAGAAAGGTAGAAACGTGCCCCTTTCGTGCTCTAGTCTTCTTCCAAGAGTCACTACTCACACCCCCCCAGCACTTGTTAATAACACAGGAAGCACTTGAACCCCAAGTAGGAACGGGCAAGGCTCAGGAGCAGGGTTGCTCTTAGTTTGGTTTCCTTTCTGCTAACAGCTACTTTGTAGTTTGCAGAAGTAGGGGAAGGATCAAACACTTTCCCAAAACGAAGCGGTTTTGTTTTGAAAAGGACTCAATTTAAAGGAAACTCTTCAATCCTTAGCCGCAGGCGGAATGCTGGAAGGTTGGGAAACCTGACCCGAGACTACCTTTCCACCAAGCTTTTCGGCCCCCGGAGCCCCTGATAGGGACTTCCCTAGTAGGAAATGGGGGAGAAGGAGGCTGGAAAGCGTCCTGAGGTGAGCTGTTTAGTTTGATTACTAGATATGGGTTCCGGGGTCCCCGAGCTCCCCACAAGTGTAACATGTTTTCCTTCCCAGTCCCAAACAGAACCTGGCCTGCTTCTACAGAATTTCACCCTTCTGAAGGCCCTGGTTCCCTTCACCTGAGCTTGGCTGGCCTCCAGGAAGAGCCGCCTCTGTTGATTGACTAGGGATTCAGCCTCAGCACCGCTGAGCCCACGTCTAGAAAGGAAGTGAGTCCAGAGAGCCAGCTGGCCAGAGTTCAACCTGCCGGGGCCAAGCGATGCCCACCTGCCCTCAGGGTGGAGACCCGGGTGGTACGGGGTTGTGTTTCACCCTAAAGGATCACTCGAATTGCAAACAATGTGTAGCCATTAGAGAACACAGTCAGACTCTCCTCCCCAGAAGTCTAAACAGCGGAGAAGGGTTTTCCGGCCTGTGGACCAGAGACGCGACAGCCTTGCGAGAGAGGCTAGCTTCCCTTCTCCAAGCTTTAACTGGGGTAGGAACGCCTTTGTGGAAGCCAGAGCAGGCGGAGGGGGTGGGGGCAGGG
This sequence comes from Rattus norvegicus, assembly GCF_021556685.1. Taxonomy (NCBI): domain Eukaryota; kingdom Metazoa; phylum Chordata; class Mammalia; order Rodentia; family Muridae; genus Rattus; species Rattus norvegicus. Next base: position 29,731,221 of record NC_141552.1, read on the forward strand.
AGCTCCTAGAGGTCACGTCCTCATCCCCCGGTGGGTTACTAGGGCCACCAGACCCGGTCCCCACTACCGAGCTCTCTTGGGTCCACACCAACCTTGCCCACTCCGCACCGCAGAGGGAGTCGCATCATTTCCATGCAACAATGCAAACGCGCTCATTACCATATTCTCAATATGCATGAAGAAAATGTGCGACGTTGGCCGAGCCCCATTGCCCTGCTCTGGCCTCCGCATCCAATAAGGCGACATATTCATCTCCCAAGATGGATGAGGAGGGGGTGCCGGGGAAGCAGATCCACCGGCGGGGGAGGGGCGGACTGGAGAGGAAAGGAAGAGAGAATAAGCCAGCAAAGGAGAGCCTGGGGTAGATCAAAATTGAAATAGGGCAGATCGGGTAAAAGAGAGGGAGGGAGAAAAGGAAAAAGATGAAACCGAGGAAGAGGGGGGGCAGAGACACAGAAGGGGAGCGGCAAAAAAGAATGAACTTAAAAAAAAAAAGCGGCCCAGAAAAATAAAAAAGGATCAAACATCACACTAGCAACCAAAGAAAGAGAAAAATAAATGCCCGGAAAACCAAACATACAGAAAGTGTGAGGGATGAACAGGACGGGGAGGGGGGGGAGATCAGCGGAAAAAGGCTCGGCGCAGGTGGAAACCGGATGATTTTGCAGAGAAAAAGAAATAAAACCAAAGAAATAAAACCACTGGTGCTCAGGGCCACGGTTTTCCTTCCACGCTGGGATTCCTGGAGCCTCGTAGAGCTGGTCACTTGAAGACCAGTGGCAGGGGGGGCCTGGTCCCGGAGGTGCAGGCGAGCGCGGAGGGCACGCTGGGGAGCCTCGTGCTCCTTCTGGGGCCGGAGGGTCAGTTTCGAGGTGTACAAATCCGGTTTGGGGCCCACGCTGCTGCTGCCGCAGCCTTTCTGACCGGCGGCTCTCAACTCCGAGAAAGAAGTTTGCAAAGTTTGCCCCAAAGTTTCCCGTAGCGCCTCTGGACCAGGGACAGCCTCCAAGGCCCTGATGGCTTACAGGGCTCAACCAGCGTTGCACGGCAGACGAGCCGGCGCCCGGTCCGCGCCTCCTGGGATGCTGCGGGGCCGGATTCACAGTCAAATGTGAATTCCTCCCGGTGCTACGCCAGGCCATGCATCTGCAAGTCCGTGTGGCTGCTAATAGCGGAGAGAGAGAATGAGAAAGCAAGAGAGGGGGAGAGAGAGAAAAGGAAAAAAAAAATATTCTCAGCTCAATTTAAGTCTCATGGAAAGGGCTTACAACTGTAATTAAATCATTAAATTCTTGTCTACGCTTCACAGAGCGGAGAGAAATTAACTTCCCACCAACCTCATTTTCTATTTGAACATGAAATAATGATTTTCTGCCCGTCTAATTACAAAGCCAACATCTGATCAAGCCAGCATCCAGAGGGGATTATCGCATGCGCGAGTATTAGACCTCATTACCAGCTTGAGTGCAAAATTATTACATCTTGTAATTGGATGGTGAGATTTATATACAGATCGGCCCGGTTTCTGTAAGATTGTAATTACAAGCTTCGTTGGTTAGCTACTTATCAGAACTTTGCAGGAAAACAAAACAAATGACTGAGGAAAACGAGCGTTTCATTAACCTGTAACCCCAGCTGGGGGTGGGGGGAGCGTACGCAGCAGCGTCTGCAGGAAGCTGAAGGATAGCCAGCCCGCACCGCCTCTGGGGGACTCTGGGCCTTGGGAGGAAAGGATTGAACTCTGTCCGGGCTGGTAGACCCAAGGCTGCAGAGGCTCCCAACGACAGGGACACAGGCACATCGGGGAGCTTGACCAAGGGAGGGAAGAGGGCTGGTAGTTCAGAGTGTGCGTGCAGACCCCGAAGCTGGTGGGCCTCAGGCTACACATCTGTCACCACTTGCAGTTGTCCTCCAGCGCGCACAGCTTCGTGCGCCACGTGTCCTCAGCGGACACCTTTTCTGTATACTCCTGGCGCCCTGAGCCCAGAACACAGAGCTTTCGCGGCGAGCGCTTTGTGCACTGAGCCTGTTGAGAGAGCCTGTTGCAAGGGAAGCTTCTGCGCGTCGCCTGCTGTTGCGCTCAGGTCTTTTCCAATCATCTCCGGGTGCACCTGCTTCTCCTCGCTCCCTGTGCTAGTTTGTCTGATCTAATCTCCTGGATTAAAAATCCCATGAAAAGGTTCAGCTATCCGCGGATTCTCGAGTTTAGTCTAAGAGCTGAATTCCACTGGCCTGGTCCCAGGTTGAGGAAACAGCCATGCTGCGACTCAGTCGCTTGGGATACTGAGTCCCGACGTGGAGTGAGGATTTCAGGGCCAGACCAAAGCCCTTCCCAGTTGGTCACGGGTAGCTGTTTCTACCCTGGGCCTGGGATGCCTGGAGGGATCTAATTAAGCGAAGTTCTTAGGTTCATGTCCGGGTCTAGAGGTTCACACTCTGGGCCAGGGACGGCCCCTTGGCCGGCGTGAGTCCTTCCTGAGAACAGCCTGGCTCTTCCTGTGTTCTTTCTCTCAGTCCGCAATCGGACACAACCAGGTCGATAGCTGGTTAACGAAAAAGGAGCATGTCAGAGGCTCTTGTGGGTCGTTGCTGTGGGGTGCTGCGTTTTATTTTTCTCTCCCTTCTGAAAAACAAAAACGGAATTAAATACTCGCGTTTTCAACCAGGCAAGCACAGCGAAACCCGTTTGCCCACTTTGGAATCTGGCTCTGTCGCCCATTGGTCTGGTCCAGCACTATGTAGGTCGTCGTCAAGGCTGTCTAGCAAGACTCACGGTCCTATACATAGGAACGATCCTGGAAAATAATGTCGCCTAGATTCTACAACCCTAAGACCTTTTCCTGAGCAGGTGAGCCCTGGCTTCTTGAGACAGATTTAACCAGAAACGGAATCAGGCAGGGGGAACGCATTCGAAGGCCTGAGCTGATCCTATTGTGCCTCCTCTGTCCAGGCTCACCTAAAACCAACCTCCAGCACCAGGCAAGGAGGGCCAGGAAATGATAGAGAAGCTGCCCGGATTCAATTTAGGAAGACTCCAGATGCTGACATCAAACTTTAGACCTGCTAGCTCCCCCAACTTCTGCTTGTGTTTCTTCCACTAATTTTCTGAGTTAGTACCTCCTGGAGCCTAAGGCCAGTTCGAAGGCGGGCGGAATGCAGCCAGAGGTGGGGCATGGGTCAAAACTGGAGTCCAGGGCCAGGGCGAAAGAAATTCATTCCTTAACTGTATTTATAGCAGAGTTGGGCCAGCCCAGTATCCTCAGACCCCTCCAAGCTGGCAGAATTCCGATTTGATTCTTAGATCAATTGGAGGCCCAGGGGTGGTGTTTCTGCCTGTAAGACTCTTCCCTCTACTAAAGAATCGCAGCCCGGGAGTTGTCCAGGCCGCAGGCCCACAGCAGGCCTGGCCCACGCGTGGGTCACCGCTGCAGCCTAAGTCGCTTATCTGGGAGCTACAGCTATTCCGGGATTTCAGTGTGGCCTTCCCCTGCACACCCTAATCCGTGAAGGTGGGCACTTGGACATTGCAAGTTAGATTTAGGAAATACCCTACCCTAAAACCAGTCTTGCTCCCCGCCCCCACAATGCACACCCTCTAGGACTCTGGGGGATTCTCGCCCAAAGAAAACACTGGGTTTGGGGGACCAGAGAGCGGAAAGGGGATAGTGAAATGAATGGTCTCGATCGACCAAAAAAAAAAAAATCACACCAATATAGAAACTTCTCGAAGAGCTTTCGTAAAGTTCCCAGAGCCTCGGCAGTGAGGCTCTTTGCTCCTCTGCTCCTCCCCCGCCCCACAGTCAGGAGCTCCACCAACTCCTTGCTTGTTCGCGAGATCACCTAGGCGCCAAACTCACTATTTCTTAGTGAGGATTCTGACCGAGGTACCCCGGAGGTGTAAATGGAACAAACTGCAGGGTTTCCCCGCCCTCCCCCGACCCCGCACAGAATAGGTCTTTTAAAGCTCGGAACCTAAGCTCTCCCTACTCCCAGGCAGCGTGTTCTCTCTTTCAGTTGCAGGTTTAGGCTATGGAGAGCGTCCTAGGGGACCAGAGCTGAAAAGTGCAAAGAGAGCCACTCCCCGGGTGGGGGTGGGGGCTGCCTTGGTTTAGGGTCCCGTCCCATCCCGGAACTAAAGCTTCGAAGGGGGCTGAGAATTGAGAAGTTGGAAGACCGAAGGGGCTAGGTGACCCTGTACTAACCCGCCACTCGTGGTCTGGGCTCTCCCCTCCCAGTGAGGGCAGGAGGGGGCGGGAAGAGACTGAGTCCAGTCCCGCCCCGCCCCGCCCGGCGCTCTGAACTCGCGGGGGAGGGCCGCCTCGCCCAGAAGGCTCCCGGGTGATTGGCGACTCCAGGAGGAGACGCAAGGAAAAGTCGAATAAGAGGGCGCGACGTCAGACTCGAGATTTGGGGAAGGGTGAGGGAGGGGGTGGAAGGGCGGGGACAGACACACAGACACTGATGCGGACACACACCCCCCGCACAGCATTCTAAGTGTCTTCAACTTTAGATCGCCTTAGCCCAGGGTGCGGAGACCGGGGAAGGGGGGAAAAGAAAATGAGAGAGTAGATTTAAAAAGAGAGGAGTCAGACTAGGAAAAGTGAAGAGAGCAGAGAGGTGAGCAAAAGCAACCGTGAGAAAGGGAAAAAGGAAAAAGAACCGCAGTTTCCCAGCGTCCAGAACTGCGAAGGAGCCTCGGGAGCGGAAGCGGCCAGGGGTGGGGTGAGGGGGACGCAGCTAGGGGAGGGGAGAGGACAGGACAGGAGGAGAGTGTAAACTAGAGGAGGGCGAAGGAAGCGAGGCGCGACACAGCTCCGGGAGAGGAGGGCAGAACTGAGCGCCTAGCGCAGAGCGGCTCGCCCGGCCTAGAGGAGGGAGTGCTGCGCAGAGAGGAGGGGCTTGAGGCCCCGTAGAAATGTCAATCAGAGCCGGGAGCCCAGGGAATCTCGGCCAATCTGTTCGGACCTGACCTGACTCCTCGCTGCCGCCGCCGCCACCGTCGCCCGCCGCCGAGCAGATCAATAGGCGAACGCGGAGCGCGACGCAGCGCGGCCCGGGCTCGGCCCAGCCCCCGATGCTCTCCGGAGCCGGCGTCCGGCGCTGAGCACGGCGGCCCGGGGGGCCCGGCCCCCAGTCCGTAGGTGCGCCGCGGGCCACCATGTCCTTCCCCCAGCTCGGATACCAGTACATCCGCCCGCTCTACCCACCCGAGCGCCCGCCAGCCGCGGGCGGCGGCGGAGGTGGCAGTAGCGCTGGGGGCCGGAGCGGTCCGGGTGCCGGAGCCTCCGAGTTGGCCGCCTCGGGGTCCCTATCCAATGTGCTTTCGTCCGTGTACGGGGCACCCTACGCCGCGGCCGCAGCAGCCGCCGCCGCCGCCCAGGGGTACGGCGCCTTCCTGCCCTACGCCACGGAGCTGCCCATCTTCCCACAGCTGGTAAGATCCGGAGAAACCCGGGAAAGAGGGGTTGGAGTTGGGGTGTGGGGCAAGGTGAGGGTGCAGAAGAAAGCCGGGGTCCGGGCGGGAGGTTAGAGGTGGCGACGGCAGGAGCTCACTCGTGCTCCCCCCGCGCGTGTCCCCTTCCTTTTCCATGTGCGCACAGGGCGCTCAGTATGAGCTGAAGGACAGCCCTGGGGTCCAGCATCCGGCCACGGCCGCCGCGTTCCCGCACCCGCACCCCGCCTTCTACCCCTACGGCCAGTACCAGTTCGGGGACCCGTCCCGTCCCAAGAACGCCACCCGGGAAAGCACAAGCACGCTTAAGGCCTGGCTCAATGAACACCGCAAGAACCCGTACCCCACCAAGGGCGAGAAGATCATGTTGGCCATCATCACCAAAATGACCCTCACCCAGGTGTCCACCTGGTTCGCCAACGCGCGCCGGCGCCTCAAGAAGGAAAACAAGATGACGTGGGCTCCCCGTAGTCGCACGGACGAGGAGGGCAATGCTTATGGGAGCGAGCGGGAGGAGGAGGACGAAGAGGAAGACGAGGAAGAGGGCAAACGCGAGCTGGAGATGGAGGAGGAGGAGCTCGCAGGAGAGGAGGAGGACACGGGGGGCGAGGGCCTGGCCGACGACGACGAGGATGAGGAGATCGATTTGGAAAACTTAGACAGCGCGGCAGCCGGGTCGGAACTAACCCTGGCTGGGACGGCGCACAGGAACGGCGACTTCGGCCTAGGACCCATTTCAGACTGCAAAAATAGCGACTCGGACGACAGCTCCGAAAGCTTGGAGGAGCGACCACTGTCCGTCCTGAGCTTGGCTCCCGCGCCACCGCCCGTGGCCAGGGCTCCTGCGTCTCCACCTTCTCCACCCTCCGGCCTGGACCCCTGCGCTCCGGCACCGGCGCCCTCCTCCACCCTCCAGAAGCCCAAGATCTGGTCACTGGCCGAGACGGCCACTAGCCCGGACAACCCACGTCGATCGCCTCCCGGAGCCGGAGGTTCTCCTCCCGGGGCAGCCGTTGCGCCCCCGACGCTGCAGCTCTCGCCCGCGGCCGCCGCAGCGGCTGCTGCAGCACACAGACTGGTGTCGGCGCCGCTTGGCAAATTCCCCGCTTGGACCAACAGGCCTTTCCCAGGCCCGCCGGCCGGTCCGCGGCCGCACCCGCTGTCCATGCTAGGCTCGGCCCCACAGCACCTGCTGGGACTTCCCGGAGCCGCAGGCCACCCCGCTGCGGCCGCCGCCGCCTATGCTCGGCCTGCGGAGCCAGAGAGTGGAACAGGTGACAAGAAAAATGTAGGGCACAGTGGGAGGGTGTTGGTGGGGCTCTCGCCCAGGCTAAAGGGAAAGAATGGGACTTAGGGGGAACGCACGATGTTTCCCTCTTTGCTCCTATGCGGGTGCAGCGGCCCTGGAGGCCTGAAGCCTGCATTCTAAAGGCCTCCTTTTTCTTCCCCCCTGTTTCCTACAGATCGCTGTAGTGCCTTGGAAGTGGAGAAAAAGTTACTTAAGACAGCTTTCCAGCCGGTGCCAAGGCGGTAAGAGACTCCGAATTTGGGAAGCAGAGTGGGAGACCCTTCGGGAGGGATAAGGAAAACAGAGCCAGTAGCCAGCAGCCAGTAGCCGGAGCCCTTTGCCCCCTAGGAAGAGAGCGAAGTTTCTGGAAAACTATTTCTAAAAGACACAAAACCCACTCATCTGTCACTTCTTGTGGACCCATAGTTAAGTTTCCATTCTCGGCTCCGGGCACCTCAGGCAGGGCCTGTGGTATAGAGCTAGGGAAGTCTGGCCCTTACAACACAGCAGGCCTGTGGAACAGAAGGCCTCTCTCTGCGAGATGTCCACTTTCTTCCAACCTCAGTCACGAATTCTGCTCTCCTTAGCTCAGCTCATGTTAATACTCCCACAGCTAAACAACCCCATCAGCTCTATAGGGTATCCCTTACCTAAGCGGTCTCCCTGTCTCTAACTCTCCCTGTCTCTGCCTCCACTCTCTTCTAGGCCCCAGAACCACCTGGATGCTGCTCTGGTCTTATCAGCTCTCTCCTCGTCTTAACTTTTCAACAATTTTTAAATCGTTGTACTAATTGTAAAAACAAATTCGCTCTGTATAGTGTCGAGTTGCAAGCATGTCTGTGTATGATTACCTTAAAAGAAACACTAAACAACAACAGAAAAGGACGAAAGGAAGAAATAAAGCCAGTCCCCCCTCGGCCCTCCCCCAAGTCACTTCCATATCACCCCACATTAGACTGTGAGGTTCGTTTGTTCTGTTGATTTCGGAGGGAAGTGGGGTTACAGAGAGAATAAGCCCGTCTGACTCTTTTTGTATATACCGGAAAATGTACATACGTGTGAACCAAATTGTACAAGAAAGTATCTATTTTTTGGCTAAATAAATGAGTTGTTGCCACTTTTGACTATAATCGGCACGTCTGCCACTGGACTGATTTGTTTGATGGTTCTTTGGTGTTTTGGTGTTTCTTTTCCCCCTGCGGTTGTTTAAAGAATCTACAGGAAAAGATGAGCGGGGTCTGAGGACAGCAATGGCAGAAGTTGTCCCGGGATGGCTTGCCAGCCTAGAGCCTCTGCAAGAAGGGGCCATGGGAGTCCCTGGGCAACGGAAAGACGGGGCAAAGACCGAAGAGAAAATGGGGTTGATTCCTTACTAGGAGCTGGAAAACTGGGTTCTGTCCACGGGTCCAGAGGAGTAGCTATGGAGCCTTGGGGCCTTCTCTGATGACTTAGCAGAAAGACTTAGAGAAGCTTCCAGGAGCTCAGGGCGTAGGCTGGGAGGCTCTCCCTCCCTGCTCCCTTCTGACGGCGCACCACTTAAGTTTCGCAGCAGCTCGGTGTACAGGCGCTGTGCACACTCAATTTAGAGGCCTTTCTCACCGCGCTTCCTTCTCCAACATCTCCTTATAGGTGCAAAGGGCGTGGGGGATCTGCGTGAGAAGCCGGGGTGTTCACGTTTCCCGCTTGGTGGCGTGTGACGGTGCTGGTGCTGGGAATCCAAGGCCGAAGCCAGGCGGCGTTTGCTCCCTAGGTGCTTATGAGCTTTATACCCTGAGTGCCTGGGAAGGGGCTGCTTTCAGAGATCACGCGTGGGTTCGGGGTCCAGCCTGGGAACCTTTGGAGCTAGGATTGTGTCAGGAGACCGGTGGGCCGCGGGCGGGTAAGAGAGGGGCGAAGGTGGCGTGGGGGTAGGGAGTGGACACGACAGTGGAGAAACCTGGGACTGGAGCTCCCTCTACAGGACGAAGGAGTCGGTCGGCGGCCCGCCTTCCCGGCCTCTGCAGCCTTCCTGGTTCCTTGCCTGCCTGGATGTTGCCTGCC